>NW_005871415.1:358327-465518 GCF_000147115.1 Myotis lucifugus
TGTGCCAGGCGACTGTGCTGCGTGTGGCCCAGCCCTCCTGTGTGCCAGGGCGACTGTGCTGCGTGTGGCCCAGCCCTCCTGTGTGCCAGGGCGACTGTGCTGCGTGTGGCCCAGCCCTCCTGTGTGCCAGGGCGACTGTGCTGCGTGTGGCCCAGCCCTCCTGTGTGCCAGGGCGACTGTGCTGCGTGTGGCCCAGCCCTCCTGTGTGCCAGGGCGACTGTGCTGCGTGTGGCCCAGCCCTCCTGTGTGCCAGGGCGACTGTGCTGTGCGTGGCCCAGCCCTCCTGAGCCGCCCTTTGCCTCCTGCCATTCCCCTTTGTGTGTCTCCACCAGCCAGGACTGACCTCCCAGCGGCTGGTCACAGACCCCAGTGACCCCAGCAGGCAGCTCAGGGTGGGCGCCTGGGTCTGGGGGCAGGGCAGGGATCAAGACGCTCGCTGGGCATCTCTTACCATCTCCTCTGGGGCCGGAGGGAGGGACGGGCCTTGGAATTCTGGAGGCTCCAAGAAGGGGGACATTTCAGGGCATCGAGGAGGCGGGAAGGAGCCTCAAGCACTGGAATGGCAGGTCAGGGATGTCAGGGAGGCCTTGGGCGGTGGGGGACCGGTGAGTAGTCACAGAAGAGTAGTGCGGTGGAGAACCTTGAGGCATGTCCACTTTGAACAGCAGCCCAGAAAGAAAGGAGCCTTAAGGAGATCACTGTTGTCAACCTAAGAGACATTCAAATCTGTGAAGAAGTTCTGTGAGTTTATTTGAGTCAAACTGTGGACAAATGCTGGAAAGTAGAATATCAACAGATTGAGATAATGCTGGAGGATGGCAGGTTTGCACCTGTTTTATGCAGTGCAATCAAAAGAGGAGTTGGGAGTGGGTTACATGAAACCCACTGGCCATAGATTAGGGAGGTGGAAGAAAGCAAAGCCGGGAAACCTCTGGGATTGGATAAAAAGTGAAATGATAGGCACATACTTCTTTTACTTAGGTGGGTGCAGGATACTTAACAGTCAACAATTAACAATGAGGGGATTTGTGGTCTCTGCAAGAGTAGTGCCTGTGCTTTGAGGGGTCCGGAGAAAAGGGAAATTACTCTCACATTCCAAAAATATGCTAGTGTAGATGCAAAATGACAATAGACAGGCTCAGTTAAGGTAAAGATTGACCTTTGTCAGGGAAGATACCGGCCTAGGACATAACTACCCACCATAAACTGCTTTTAGTTTTAAATGGTTTTCATTTCAGACCATCCTTTGGGTTTACTTTAGGTCTCTGAGTTTGCAAGCCTGCCATGCAGCCTTCCCTGAGCTAGTCAGGTTAGCATATGGCCCATTCTCGCCCACATTGCCAAAAGAAACATCTATGTCTATCTCCCACAGGTCACCTGGTCCTTACCCCAGCCCTCCAGACCAGGGAGCCCAGTTTATGGGCACCATTTCTTACCTGAAAGGGGACCTGGCCCAGACAAGGTCTGCCTAGTGCTGCTGGTAGTGTGTGGGTTCTTGACTTCCTGCAGGGAAATTTCACAACACGAGTCCTGGTGGAAATTTCACAACACGAGTCCTGGTGATGTTGAGAGGAAGTTTATTAAAGCTGGGGACAGTGAAACAAGGAAGGGTGTAGGATAGAAGAAGCAACAGGAGAGCGACTAGTGGGGCTGCTTTGTCTAGAAATGTTACAGCAAAGAAATGAGCAGAGGAGGGGCTGCTTTAGCTCCCTGGGAAGTCAGAGAAAAGGAACTTTGAGAGCAGGTTTAGGGGGTTAGCTAGGGACCAGCTGCCACTGCCCATTGCTCTCCTAGTTGCAAGTCTCATGGGGTCCCTTAAAGTTTAAGAGATGCCGCTTGGGGTGGGGGGAGGGAAGGGGAAGCATAAGGGCACATATGTAATACCTTAATCAATAAAGAAAATTTAAAAAAAGAGAGATGCATGCTTGTGGGAGAAGATGAGGGGGGAGGGGAAAGGTCGAGCCCTTTGTCTTGAGGGCTTTTATCTCTCTTTTGCAGGGGAGTGGGAATCCTAGGGGAGGTCTCAAGAGGGTTTTAGCAGAATATTCATCAGTTTTCCCCGATGTGCCCTTTAAGGGTTGTGGTCTCTACTGATTGGTCAGCGTCATTGCAGCAAGTCCTGGCATGGTCCACCTGGTTTTGCTGCTTTTCTGGGCCTGGAGCTGAAATATAACTGAGGCCTAGATGTTATCTCTAGGGACGTGACCTTCTGTATCTGGCTGTAAATTGTTCGGACAGTGTGTTCAGCTGTCTGTTTTCCCATTTTACTTGCCAAGGGATTTTTCTAGCTTCTTACTATCCTGCCTCACATTTACCCTGATCAACTCTCCACTGGTTGGCTGGAGGACCAATGTACGTACACACACACACACACACACACACACACACACACACACACACACACACACAAAGGGGGTGAGGGGGAACAGGAAAGGCTGAGAACCTGGGAAGGGTTCTATTACTTGCTTAATGGTGAGTAAAGAGTGAAGAAATAAAATGGAATCACTATATTCAAGCGTGACTCTGTGTGTTCGGTTGACAATGACCATAAACTTGAGGAGGGCAAGAACCAGACATGTTCTGTTCACCTCTTATATGCCTATTACCCATCACAGTTCCATGGCACCATAGGCAGTGGTTCTCAACCTTCTGGCCCTTTAAATACAGTTCCTCATGTTGTGACCCAACCATAAAATTATTTTCATTGCTACTTCATAACTGTAATGTTGCTACTGTTATTAATCGTAATGTAAATATCTGAAATGCAGGATGGTCTTAGGCGACCCCTGTGATAGGGTCGTTCGACCGCCAAAGGGGTCACGACCCACAGGTTGAGAACCACTGTCATAGGGATTTGATAAATATTCTGGTTTTGCCAGATACTACTCGTATGACCTTCGGTAAGCTACATGACTTCTCTGGGCCTCAGGTTCCTCATGCATAAAATAATTGTTACGGACTAACCCTGAAGAGGGCCCTCACCATGCTGGCATCCTGATCTTGGACTTCAAACATCCAGAACTATAAGAAATAAATTTCAGTTGTTTATGAGCTCCCCAGTCTATAGCATTTTTATTATAGCAGTCTGAGCTGACTAAGACAAATACTTACCTTATAGGATTGTTGTGAGGATGAAGAGAGTGCATATATTTGAACTGCTTATACTAGTATCTGGGACATAGTAAGTACTGTCTGTCAGCTCTCATTATTTATTTTTACTTTATTTTATTGATTTTTAGAGAAAGAGGAAGGGAGAGGGAGATGTCAATTTCAGAGCAAGACATCGTCAGCTGCCTCCTGTACTCTCCCTACCTGAGATTGAGCCTGCAACCCAGGCATGTGCCCTGACCAGGAATTAAACCAGCAACCTTTCAGTACATGGGATGATGCCCAACCAACTGAGCCACACTGGCCAGGGCCAACTAACTTTTAATACACCATGTTTTATTTCCCAATGCCTGTCTGTGTCTGTGCGGTTTGTCTGTGTATCCCCTAGAACCAGGCACATGAAATAGGCATTGAACAACCAAAAAATCCATGAACACAGTTTCATTGTAACCCAGAATTTGAAGTTGTGTAGTCAGCTAAACAATAAAAACAGCCACTTTGGACTCTGGCCATTTCAGGGAATTAGTATAAGATGACAAAATGAAAAAATAATACTAAAGTAATTAATGATAAGTCCTGTGGGTCATTCTTCCCTTTGAAAGAAGCTGTTAACATCCCTTCCATATGCTGAGTAATGTAGCAATTAATAACCTGATATATCCAGACAAATGATTGATTTACATTAAACTTTAGCCCCAGAAAGAAGACATTGATCAATTTAGCATCATTATTGTAGGTTATTGCAACTACAGCAGATCAGGAACTCTTATTGAGGCCAAGGTTGTTGGTTTAATCCCCTGCCTAGGATTCCTTCTGGTACAGGACAGAAAAGAAATTCTAACTGACCACCTAGCTCCTGGCCAGGGAGACTGGATAAAGCATATGAACGGGGCAGTGAAAATCTGCACTGTATAGTGAGTGCTTGGAGGACATGTGGTTTCTTCTTTCTCATTCTCTCTGAAAAACTGCATGCTACCAGGAAAACAAAAGATGCCAAATCATTCCCTTGTGACCTAAAAATATGACACTGGGTCACTTCTTTAGTGTTTTTGAATCCTAGCTTGAGGGCAGTGGAAAAGGTACTGGTCAGGGAAAGTCAGCTCCAAGACATTTAACTCTTGTTTATTTGAGTGTGTGACTCAGCACTTTCCCCAACAGGGGGTTAGTTGTGAAAACAAGCAATGAAAGAATGTTGCTATTGTAAAACAGCTGGAATTCCATTCCTAACTCCTACCAGAGTTAATCCTCCTGGTCAGTCAAAGGAGCCAATCAACAACTGTTACAGCATTAACAAGAAAACTTTGAATAAGGATGATGGCATTATTAAAATAAAAGATAGGCACTGAGTTAAAATGAAATTCCAGATGCTATTTTTTTTTCCATTTCCCTTTAAGTTACTTTATATGCAAATGAACCTAGAATCTGAAATATGTAGTTTGCCTGCAGTTTGCCCCAAATCCTTACTTCTTTTTTTCACTGAAATAGTGAAAATATAATAAAACCTTTCACAACATGAACAAAAATATTGGAAACAACTTTTTGGGAACAAATCAAGAGGATACCAGATGTTAGATAAATAAATTATAGCAATTGTAGCACATTCATTCAATGACAAATAGGCTTGTTAAAAAGCCTAAGATAAATCTATCATCCCTGTGAAACCAATATTCACTAAGTTAAAAAAAAACAATGTAGAGAATATTAATATTCTTTCATGTGTGTTTTTAAAAAATAGATGCATTTCTAGAATAACAGCAGAAACTTGTGAGCAGGGTTCTAGGGTGTAAAGCAGGTAAATGTCTTTTAAATATGTGCCCTTTGGTACAGTTTTAGTATTTTGCTATGTTCACTTCATGCTCTTACAGTTATAAAAATTCATTGATAAGAAGAATGCATTTTTTAAAAATTTGGTCAATAATTTCTAAATCTTTAAAAATGCTATTAAAGAAAAACGTTTGATTATATATAATCAGTAGAAACAGTGTTAATTGCAGGTAGAATCATTTTATATTTATCCCCAAATTTTATTCTAACCTGTATTGTGCATCTGCCTTACCTCTGGCTTTTCTGTTTACAGTGTGGTTTGGTCCACATCCACCTTCTCCTTGGGACCGGGAGCATCTTGAGGGTAGGTACAGTGTTTTTAATCACATCGGGGAAATGGGTATGATATAATGTAAACTGAAAAAAGTGGGATCAAAATTGTTCCTACAGTATAATCCACGTTTACAAAAATGCATAAGACTGAGTCTCCTTTGGGTGATATTTTTCTCTTCTTTCCAATGTTTTAAATGAGCATATTTTACTTTTAATGTCAGAAATGCAGAAATGAATATATTACAAACAATCTCATGACAACCATATTCGATAAATACATCTAAAAGAGGTTAATAGGAAGTATATCAAAATGTTGACAATGGCTATCCTTGGTGGTGAGACTGTGGCTGATTTGGGGACAGGGAGAGCTACGTTTTTCTCAAATTTTTAACAAAAATTTTCCCAAAATTCTGTAGTTGAAAAACAAATTTTTTTCTTAAGATTTCAGTGTTATGCCCAGCTGGTGTAGCTCAGTGGTTGAGCGTTGACCTATGAACCAGGAGGTTACGGTTCAATTCCCAATCAAGGCTGGATCCCTGGTAGGGGGTGGTGCAGGAGGCAGCCCATCAATGTTTCTCTCTCGCCATTAATGTTTGTATCTCTCCTCCTCTCTATTCCTCTTTGAAATCAATAAAAATATATTATTTTTTTTAAAAAGAAAGATTCTAGCCCTAGCTGGTTTGGCTCAGTGGATAGAGTGTTGGCCTGTGGACCAAAGGGTCCTGGGTTTGATTCAGGTCAAAGGCTTGTATTTTGGTCGCAGGCTCCTCCCAGGCCCAGGCCCTGGTGAGGGCACGTGCGGGAGACAACCAATCGATATGTTTCTCTCACATTGATATTTCTCTCTGTCTTTCCCCCTCTCTTCCACTCTCTCTAAAAATCAATGGAAAAAATATCCTCAGGTGAGGATTTAAAAAAGAAAAAAAGAAAAAAGAAAGGTTCTAATTTAAAAAAAAAAGATTTCAGTTTTATTGACATTAACCACCATAAGATCTATAACACAGGTACTCTCTCCAGTCCTGTGGAGGCCATTCTACCTTACAGGCATCTAAAGAGAGTCCTAGGATGCTTCTTGTACCTGTGCCTAGAGGCCTTTGCCTTCGTCTCCTGCCACATGGCCCCATCCTTCTGGCATGGCACTTTCTCAGCTTGTCACTAGGAGGCCATTCCAGCAAGTTCTAGCTGAGTTCTGTTCCTGAGACCACCAAGCTCCTGGGGCACTTCCTACATGACACAGACAGGACCCTTCATCGTGGCTGGGCCTCCCTCGCCTGCCAAGGTTGCCACCAGCTCTTTTAAAAGTCCACATAGTTGCAAGAAAGTTGGGGGAGGGGTATCTATCACATTGGGCATTTACCGGCTCAGTGTCCCCCTGTATTCACAACGAGTCTCAGTGCCCCTTCCTAGAATTCAAGGTTGCGTTTTTGGAGCACATGCTTCCCATTTGTGACTAACAGGATAGGTCATCAGATTGGAGTGCAGGTGCTACTTACTGTGCCTTTTTGCAAGGTGTGAAGCTCTTGCCCCTACAGGGGTATTGATGCCTCACACAGGAAAAGAAGAAATGCTTGGACATATGCAAAGGCAGAGGATAACGGAAGAGCCAAGGCAAGGAAGAGGCATAAAAGAAAAAGGAACAGATAGGACAGAAATAAAATGATGAGGAAAAACAGAGTGGGGAGAGGAAAAAAGGAAAGAAAAAGGATACGGGTGGAAGTAGAGAGAAGAACATAATAATTATAATGTATTAAAGGCCTTGCCATGCACCAGGCACTATAAATGCTTTATGTGGAGTATCGTGTGTAAGCCTCACAATTACTGTATGTGGAAGGTTCTACTTTTCTCACTTGGCAAAAAGTGAAATGATGTTTGGACAGAGTTATTGATTTGTCCAAGGTCTAGAGCTAGTTAATGGAAAATCAGGGAGATAAAATCTGTCTTTCTCAGCCTAGAACAGGTACTTAACCCTACACTGAAAAACAATTCTATGTCATTAATTTTTATCAACAAACTATATACCTAATATGTGCTACTAACCGTTGAGCTGCAGTCAAAGGTGAATGGGAAGAATATAGGTCACACCACAAGCTACATTTGTGTCCAAATACATAGTCCCATTCCTTAGATTACCTTTTGAAGAGAAGTAGTTTAGATAATGCTAAGACCATAGTTTACTTCAATACAAATATAGAGTTATAATGTGCCAAGTGCTTCATAATGTTTCTGTGCAAAAATTCCAAACAGAAGAGAGCCTTTTACTTCCTAAACATGCCACTGTGTCGCTTATCTTGTTTTTAATAAATATTGCCAAGTCCGTACCAACTTCTGACTTCCCATCAAAGGCTCTATTATGGGCTGACTTACATGGGACGAGATGGTACAGTGTCAGTGTATGTGGCCTGAGGGGAAGGTGGCTATTCCCAAGGCAACTTGCCTGAGCTGTTCACACCATGTATCAAGGAAAACTATCAAAAGTTGGAACAGAAATGAGCGATAAGCTTCCTGTAAAGTGTCAGTTTGCATTCACTGCAGTGATGAAATCTGGCAGGTAGTTGCTTAATTCCTGCCTACAGAAAGGGAAAAGCAGTGTTCAGGGAAGTATCAGCTCTGTTTCCTTCCTCCCAACCCCTGACATTAAACAAACAAAACAAAAAAGCACCCTCAGAAACTCAAAACACAGTACAAAACACATCCCTGGTTCCATAAGGTTACTCCCAGAAAAATTTTAAAATGCTGAGAGCTTTGTAGGCAGAAAGAAATAGGAGTGTCTTGCACACCTTTGATTCCCATTAATTGACCAATAGAATTTTTGGGAGGGAACAGGATCGGGGAACAGCCTGGTTACCGAAAACATTGACCTGAGTTCTAATTCTACCTCCGCCACTACCACCTACCCAAGGGGCCATGGGCAAATCTCTTGCACATTCTGGAGTTTGTTTCCTCACTTGTGCACTAGGTGAGGTCAGGGGGGCTTTCAGAGTGATAATTAATACATGTTAATTAACCTACAACACATGTAAACAGGACGGTCCCAGGCAAGAGCTTACCTATTATGGGAAATCAGTCACCAACCATCTAGATAAGGCCATCAAGGGCTACTTGCCCTTCAACCAACCATTATTTTCTTTGTGTAACTATTTAACTGTGATTTGATCCACTCACTCTTCCTCAAATGTCTCTACCATGGTGATTATTTGGATACTACAGGTCGTTTCCCTCATGTGCAAGATTGTATTAAAACATTGACATATGCTTCTAATGGAACTGCTTGAAAAGTATTCTGTAACAGTAGAGAGACAGTAAAGGAAAGTGGTTGGTGTGTTGACCTGGCTTACTCACCTATAAAATGAGTCAGTGAGTGTCTACCTCACAGGATGTCCTGAGAATTACATGTTTTGTGGAACGTAGTAGAGCCTGGTATAGGAAGCTCTTAAGTATTAGCTTTCACATTTTTCACCGGGAAATGAGGAGATTGGGCAAGATTCTCTCTCTGGTCTCCTCTGGTTCTCAGTTTCTGGAACCTACACACAGCTCCTTAAAAACTGGTTTGTTGGTTGTTTTGTTTGTGTGTTTGTGTGTGTGTGTGTGTGTGTGTGTGTGTGTGTGTGTGTGTGTGTGTGTGTTAGGTTAATTCTACACCTTAACTGGAGAAGGGAGGGTCTCGGAGTTAGATTTGGCTGTTATGTGACAGGAAACACAAAATGTCACTGGCTGAAAGAAGAGGGTTTTTTTTTTTCCTTCTTCTTCTCATGACATTATGTATCTAGTGTTGCATAACAAATTACCCCAAAACATAGTGTCTGAAAGCGTTCACTGTTTCACAGTTCCTGGGGACCAGGAATTCTGGAGTGTCTTAGCTGAGTCTGTCTAGCTCAGGTACAGCCCATTGAAGGGAAAAGTTAGCCGTCTAGCCCATTGAGGGGAAAAGTTAGTCATGTTGATCTAGTCTGCAGGATGAGCAGTGAATGAGATGGTTGTGAAATATGTACTGAATGGAAACGTCCAATTGGAGTTTAGGGTCGGTTGAAATAAAAGAAGTGTTATTATTCATAGGGAATTACATATTTACACATGTTTAATCTTGCCAGTCTCTAACGGAGCATTTCTAAGAAATGCTAGGCCTCCTTTTACATGCAGCAAAATACTTCTGTGATCTTCCTCTGAATGGAAGGGTGGATTATGCATTGATGATAGCCTTCAATGACTGCAGCTCGAAGAATAACTACATGCATTACCTCACAACATTGTGAAGCAGGTGCTGTCAACCCGGTTTCACAGATGAATGAACCAAAGCTCCAAGAAGCTCAAGAAGGATTTGAAGTCGGATATCTTGTTTTCACTGCCCTGCAATGCTCTTGCCCTCCTGTATGTCTATCACACTTGGCTTTCCACTAAACACCTGTCCTACCAGGTAGCCTTGCTAGGAGCTCCATCCATGCAAAGGGCTGCAGAGTGGGAAACAGGATGCGGGCAAACAGGAGGCAGGGGATACACTACTTCAAGGTTCTTAGCTAAGTGCTTCTCTCAGCTACATTAATGATAGATCAGAAATAATCATCAAGAAGCAATAAACTATGGCCTGACAATGGAAATGCAGTGACTTCAACCAGAGAGTGCAGAGGCCCAGGGTACCTGAACTAGCCCCATCCCTTTCAGTGTTCTTCAAAAATGGTCCGCAGGGAAGCCGATAAATGTCACATCAGGTCCTTTTGAAGATAAGCTGCTTTCTGAGACTCACCCTTGGAAATGTCATTACCCTTCACTTGGGGCAAGGTCTCATGATTCATATGTAACTAATATTTGACAAATACTATTCTGGTTACTAACTTGTTAAGTTGATTGTAGGATTCATGAAACTCATGGTAATTTATAAAACACAATGATGCAATACACTAAATGTAATACAGCTAAATTCGGAAGCTAGATTACTGTAGAAAGTGTATAGACTTTGGAAATAAACAGACCTGTGCTAAAATCTCTCTCTGCTGCTTAGTAATCATGCTACTATGGGGAAGTTCTTGAACATCTCTGAGCCTTGGTTTCCACTGCTGTAAAATATTGATTATGATACCTTGATGGGTTTTTGTGAAGACTGAAGATAAAATATGTATAATGTCTGGCACACAGTAGCCATTCAATAAGTGATAGTATTGTTATTATTAAATATCAAGCACTATAAAATAGGGTACCATATCTTACAGATATGGTATTAAGAGATATTAGGGGACAGAGGTTTCAAAGCACTTCATTATCTGAGTTCAAATTCCAGCTGGCCTACTTTCTCACTTTCCACCAGCTGAGTAAATCAGAACTTTGTTCACCTTCTAGGTAGGAATGAAGCCTTTGTCAGTATTGTTAGGCCACAAACCTGTTCACTATTCGGCTAAAGAAACTGTGAAATGGAAATAGTACTTCCTATCTGGCAGTGTTATATGAAGGTTAAATGAGATGATACAAGCAAGGAGTTTATGACAGTGCCTGGAAGGTGATCAAAGTGCTTTTAAAAGAACCTGCCCATTTCTATTATTATTTAGCAAACTCTGTGTGACTACTGTGTATCAGAAACTCCAGATTCAGTGTTTCTAAAAGTCAATTCACTGTTTTCTCGGCCCACTGAGTTTGCCAAGGCTGTATCCTCACCTGATTTTTATCACTGTCCATCGAGTTACCCTCGACAGAACAATGATAGCAAACAAACTTGAGTACAAGACACTGTTCTAAGCACTTTTTGGTACTAAGTTATATCTATTCACAGAAAAACTGTATGAAGTGTAGATATGATCATCATCCCTACTTTACAGATGAAAAAAACTGAGAAGAAGATAGGCTATCCCGTGAATAACAGAGCCAAGATTCCAATCTAGGCAGGCCACCCCCAGAGTCTGTATCTTCTAGTGGACACGATATTGCCTCTAGAGATTTTGGAGTTATTTTAAAAGCTTTTGCTCTCCATCACTTCAATATTTAATAAGATACACAGTCTTCTTAAGTATTTCTAGTCCACCCCCTCTTCGCTGCTCATGCCGTTGTCGACCCAGTTTAGGCCCTACTTGACTCCTGCTTGGTCTCCCTGATTTTAACTTCTCCTTCAATCCTCTACCAGACTAACTAGTCAGACATGTTCCTAAAACATAGATCTGATAAATGACTCTCCTTTAGTTACAAACATTTAATGGGCCCTGGTCAGTTTGGCTCAGTGGATAGAGCATCGGCCTGTGCACTGAAGGGTCCCGGGTTTGATTCCAGGTCAAGGGCATGTATCTCAGTTGCAGGCTCAATCCCTGGCCCTGGTTGTGGCGTGTGCAGAAGGCAACCAATTTATGTGTCTCTCTCACATTGATGTTTCTCTCTCTCTGTCTCTTTCTCTCCCTTCCACTCTCTAAAAATCAATGGGAAAAAATATCCTCAGATGAGGGTTAACAAACAAAAAAACACATTTAATGGTGCTCTGATTCCCCAAGAATAGGACCCAGTCTTATGTGTCATTCAATGAGGCAGCTAGCGCAGTACCTCAGGCTCACAATGAATGTGTTGCATTTTCTTTTCATTGATATGAACATGTCCTTTTCCTCACTAACATGGACCCTTTTGGAAAGTAGGGACACTGCTTGGTTAATCTTTATAGAACCCATATTTCTCCAGGTCCCACCAGCCCCCAGATACAAATGAGGTCACAATAGCATTAATGTGTGAACCTTAATGATTGGTCCACCAGCAAGCGCAGAACCTGAGGCATCAGCACATCTTCCCAAGCATTACTATGAAGCACTTGGGAGTCCCCAGGGGTGTTTCTCACGTGCTCAGTTACAAATCCATTATAACTATGCTGCTACTCCAGGTGACAAGTGAGCCACTGGGTCTCTTCCATTCCTCCTCTGGGTCCTGTATTTTCAGATCATGAGCTTAGGTGCAAAGATAGTGAAGAATGGCTTTCTTCTTTGTGACATGTTGAGGAGTCTCAAAGGAGGGTTGTTTCAGCCTCATGTGCCCTAGGAAGTAGCTTCCAAACGTATTCACTTAAGTCCTGTGGCAGCGGATATGCTCTCAGGGGTGTGAGGCAGGGCAAAGGTGAGGTACAGCCATACCATCATGTTCAGATGGAAAGGTGAGGTACAGCCATACCATCATGTTCAGAATCCTGCCTTCCTTCCAACCATGGTTTTTGTGCTGGTCCAGCTCATTCCTCTTTCCCTCAGGATGACCTGTCTTTGTAAGCTACCTCAGTAAATCAGGTAAAACTTTTATGGCCCACGGTACAAGGTTATCAGATGCATCTAAAATGATCTGAACTCCAGAGTGCCCCTGGGTAGTACCCAGGTATACACTCCAGCTATTTGTCTCCTCCTGCTGCTCCCCTCACCAACTGTACTGCCTACTTGAAGCTTTGTGTGCACTGGAGCCTTAATAAATGGTTTTAAACATGTAATAAAAAAATAACACTTTATGCCACTTGAGCAGAGCTAAAGTTTACCCGAGAAAAGGAAGACAAACTTAGAATGAGACTACCTGGCCCTCAGTTCAAAACTATACAGAAATCCTGACATTTGAAGAAGAAGAAATAAATAAAACCACCCCACACCCATGGGCTCTCAGTTGAGATGGATTTAGATGTTGCTAGGACCCTGAAGACTAGTTCCACACACCTGTGTTCTCTAAAGGAGCCTTCCAAAGAATCTGGGTCACAGGGAACGGTTCAAGGCCATATGCCACACCCTTGGAATGAAGCAAGAGGAAGTTGAGTCACTTTCCTTACGGTCAATGCAGGCAGATTGGCTCAAGCTCTATTGACACATTTGTTGTTTTTTTAAGTGCAATTTCTTTCTTTTTTTTTCTGGAGAACTTTTCTCAGTCCTTAAGGACTTAGCTCCTGACATGGGCTCTGGTGGAGGTCATGGGGCAGCCCCTGAAGGTCTAAATCAGGGTGAGGGTGTTCAGTCCTTCCTGCTTCCCAAGAACGATTCCTGACCACCTTGCTGTGAATGGCACAGTTCACACAGCAGTGGAGTTTCACATACAGCTTGGGAAGCACATAGGCATAGAAGACACTTGGGAAATATCTCTAAGGGCTACAGTCTCTCCTATGTTTTGAATGACCAACTTCTTAATGGCCTTGTCCTTGGGTGCGCATCGGGCACAGCTGCTGTAGTGAACAGGCTGTACATGGCCACAGCCCCTTTTTTTTGCGCAACTGTTGTTCTGTCTTTTCTTAGTCATCTTGGAAGCGAGAACCCCGAGAACCCAAGATAGGATCTGGTATGGCATCTGGCCTGTCTCTCTTATATATTATTGACACATTCTTTAACACACACACACACACACACACACACACACACACACACACACACACACCATTTAGTTGTCTTTTTTATGTAATGCAAACCTTTTAGGCTGATTTGACTTTTCAAATTTGTAATGCATGTTTGTTGCTGATTTGATGAAACTCAGCCTATAGGGTAATGTGGTATTCATGGAGAGAATTCATCCAATTGTTAAGTAAATTAATGTTTTAAGCATTGGTATTGTATCAGTTCACTGGTAGTAAATAAGCTTCATTTCAGAAGAAATTGCTAGAGCCTTCGCTGATGTGGCTTAGTTGGCTGAGCCTTGTCCCATGCACTGGGAGGTTGCCAATTCGATTCCCAGTCAGAGCACATGCCTGGGTTGCGGGCTCGATCCCCAGTAGGAGGCAGCTGATCAATGTTTCTCTCTCTCCCTCTCCCTTCCTCTCTCTCTAAAAATAAATGAAAAATATGTTTTAAAAAATAAATTAATAGATGTTGAATACTTTCTAGTTTAATGTGAACCTTATAAACCATACTAGTACTATTATAAATTGCAACTATTAATCATAAAAATTTCACCCCACGCTTCTTTTTTAATATGTTCTTATTGATTTCAGAAAGAGGAAGAGAGGATAGAGAGAAACATCGATGACCAAGAAACATCAATCAGCTGCCTTCTGCACACCCCTATTGGGGATCCAGCCCACAAGCCGGCCTGTGCCCTCGCTGGGAATCTTACCTGCAACCTCTTGGTGCAGGGACAACATTCAACCAACTGAGCCACACTGGCCAGGCACATCCCACTCCTAATGATCTGAATCATGGTACAGTGCAAAGGCACTTTATGTTACTGTACATAGGTTCCATTCTTTGATTCTTTCCCTAAAAATCTCCATGACCATGGGCAAGCTCTTTCACCTTTATGGCAATCTATAAGAAAACATATGTAAAAGTTCTTAGCACAACAGTTGGCATATTTGTATAAGTATTCAATATTGATTAAAATGGAAGTTCTAACACATATTAAACAACATATGTCTTTATGAGTTACATGCTAAGTAGTAGTACACTCCTATTTGACATGTAGATCTAGAAAGACTCATCATGACATTCAAATGAGACTAAACAAAATCTCACGTTGCCTCTAAACACAAATCAAATGGCATAGTATAGTGCTTTTGTAAACAGCAGGTCACAAGCTAATCCCGGCAAATTTTTTTAATAGAAAATGCCGGAGTAGCTTACTCTGAGCAAGGACTGTGCCTGCTGCCACAACTGTGGCCACTGTTAATTCCTAATAAATAAAACAGAAATAGGCTAGGAAATTTTGATTTCTCTCTTTTCATTTGGCATATTGTGTGTAAAACAGAAGAGAAAACGACTCACATATTTTTCTTCCAGCATGTTTAGATATGGTGTGTATAAATTTAAGTCTCAGCTAATTAATTAAAAGCTGTACTGAGTGACAGCACAGTACCTTGTTTGTTCACTATTGCAGAACATTTAGAAGCAATACTTAGCACAAGTCTATAGATATATCAAAAGCCAATCTGATGAGAACAAGCTGCCTAACACTTTCAGTTTGTTGGGTATGTGTAGCAAGATCATGCAGTATATGTTATGTTATGTTGTTTAAACATAACTTCACACAAAACTGAATTAGATATACTATTTACAGTAGATTCTATATTGCTGGGGAATATTAATTGGAAGAGAACATTAAGACATTTTGAAAGAAATAAAATGAAAGATTGTTACATCTCACTTTTTTATATAAACTTTTATAAAAGCTTTATGGAATATAAATGACATACAATGAACTACACATATTTGAAATGTAGGATTGACAAAGGCAAACACAAGAAACTCATCTGAATCAAGATAGTGCCACTATCCCCAAGCCTTATGATACCCTTGACGAGCCCTCCCTCCTGCAATGTCAAACCTGCCATTAATCCCATGGCATTCTATATTTCACACATTATAGTTTTCATCCCTAGAGTTTGATGTCTGTCTTCTATGTTCTACTTAACTTTTTAAACATATGGAATAGTTATAATATGTGCCTATTCTAGTTTCCGTTGTCTCCTCATAATGAGTCCTTTTCCTACTTATTTGCATTTTTGGTAAACTTTGGATGCCAGACATTGAGAATTTTACCCTTCTGGGTACTAGCTATTTTTGTTTTCCTATAAATCTCTGTTCTGGGCTAGTTACTTGGAAACAATTTTATGCTTTCAGGTTTTGCTTTAAACACAGGTAAGATAGAACAGTGCTCAGCCTAGGTCTAATTATTCCCAACAACTGAGGCAAGATCCTCCTATGTACTCTACCTAATGTTGTAAATAATGTTTTCCAGTCTGTCTGTGGGAACAGCCATTATCCCCAGCCCTCTCTGAGCTGGATTCTATTACTTCTAATACTTTTGACCTCAGATAATTTCCTCACCTGCACTCATTGATCAGTACTCACCTGAAAACTCAAGGAAAAATTAAGGGAGATTCTTTCCAGATTTTTAGAGTCCTCTGTGCAGCTCTCTCCTCTGTAGTGCTCTTGCTGCCAACGCTAGCCACCGTGGTTTCACCAGACTGTCATCATCAAATCAGGGATCCCACCAGACTCACCAGTGTTCCTGCTCCTTGTGGTATGACCTGGAAACACTCTCAAGGCAGTAAGTTGGAACAATCAGAACTCACAAACATCATGGATCAGCTGCCTCCTGCACGCCCCATGCTGGAGATTGAGCCTGCAATCCAGGCATGGGCCTTGACCTGGAATCGAAGCATGATCTCCTGGTTAAGAGGTCTACAATCAATACTGTGTGGCTAGGGTTCACATTTTTAATCTCAGTGTCCTTAAAAACATTGTTTTATATATTTTGTCTATTTTTTAATTGTTTCCGGGCTGTCTCAAATGTTTAACCATTATGTCCTAGAAAAATTAATTGATGCATTCAAAGAAAAATATCAGGAGATTCATTTGCTTTCTAAAACGCTGAATCAAAAGTTGAGTTACACTTGGTAATTAGGAACATGAATTATAGCTTACTTTCCATAAACAATAAGGATTGACCATGAGACATTAAATTTATGATTCTTTTGGATGAAATAAAACTTCTCATTACAAAGAAGAATGCAGCACTAATTACTAGTACTTTTAATATTTAATCCAATTAAAAACAAAGGAAACAGGGTTACTATTGTATCAAATACGTGAGAATTGCCCTAGACTGGAATAAACTTCCGAACAGAAAGCACACTAATCACATTAAATATTCCTCAATTGTTATTTATATTGTGTTTAGTTGGGATTATTTCTCCAAGTTGCATTTAAGTATTAGTAAAATTGTATGTGATCACTTTCTTCTTCTTTCAAAGGTAAAGTTTCATGAAACTTTTACTTCAGTCATAAATCTTTCCCTTCTCCCATTGGCCAACTCATTTCTATTGTTAGAAAATGATCAAGATAAAGGCTTTTAGAATAATTTGTCATAGCCTGGCTGGCATGACTCAGAGGTTGAGTGTCAACCTATGAACCAGGAGGTCACCGTTGGATTCCAGGTGAGGGCACATGCAGGCTCCATCCCCAGTAGGGGGCATGCAGGAGGCAACTGATCAATGATTCTCTTTCATCATTGATGTTTCTATCTCTCTCCTACTCCTCTTTAAAATCAATAAAAAGTATATTTTTAAAAAAGGGTTTTTTTAAAGATAATTTGTCATATGCCGACAATCATTGTTTTTGCAAATTCCCATCAGTGCAGTGGGAGTCACTGAAAAAGAAAGCAGTGAGCCTACCACTAAAGACTACGTTTATACATCAGATAAAACAACTCTGAGATATTTCAGTGAAGTGTAACCAGGCTGCAGATGACTTTTTCGCATCACTGATTTTACAGCATCTGCTCAGTTATGTAATCAGTAGAGGAATGTAACTTCCCTCTAGTGTTCACTATCTATATTTTGTTACATAATTTATTTTATTCAAATTAACATTAACTCGGTTATTTATAAGACAAGCAGGGACTAAAATGGGAAAAAGCATACCAGTATAAAAATAAATGAGGTGAACAAATACCACAAATAAAAATTATTTAGGACTAAATAACTGACTACTATTGTAGCCTATAAAGATTTCTTTGCTTTCTTCCATTCCTGGATTTACCAGGCTTCAGGCTTAGTCCTACCTTAGGCCTCTCTCTCTGACTTCCAAACTCAAGTCTTAGCTATCACACTGGCAATGCAAAACACAGGACTACTCAAAGGGTGTTGAAAGTTTACAATGTACAATGTTTTACCTTTTCAGTCACAAAAGCTAGCTGGACAGGCAGAAATGCCATCCTGACTGCCTCTTCTTTTTGGATGCACAAATACCTTCAGATTATGGCATATGCAAGTGAGGCAAATTTTTAAAAGTAGTTTAAGGTGAAGAAGAGCCCTACCTTCCATTAAATTAGCTGCTTTGGCCTTTGGCAGATATTTAACTCTCTGGGCCTTATTTTCCCCATCTGTAAAAACAGGGAGGTTGGAGGTGATAAGACTACAGAGGAATATAGCTTACAGAAAACTTATTATTGCTTTATAATTCTTAATTCATATGTATCAGGACACCATTTCAAAATATGATTGAAGCCTTTCACCTCCTGATATGTATGTAGTAGTGTTTATAAACTACCACATAAGAACTATTTTTTGTTTCCCCCACAAAAAAGTCAAACTTTAACTTAGTCATTTACTCTTAAAGGGAGAGCTTGTTATATATTAAAAGAGATACCAAAAAAATCAACCAAAGGAAATGTATACACAGTATAGATCCTAATTCAAAGAACCAAGTGTGAAAAATCATTTTTTTGAAAAAAATTTAAAAATCCAAATACTAGTTATTAGATGAAATGTTATGATGATCAAGATTCTTTAAAACAATTCTGGTTGGGAGTGGGGTGTTTGATGGGGGGTGGGGGCGGTGTGCTTGAAATGTTTTTGTGGTGGGAAGGGAGGGGATAAAGGAACAGAAAATTTGGCCAAATATTATTAATGCTTAAAGCTAGGTGTTAGGTTGTTGGGCTCATTTTACTATTCTCTATGTTGAAATTCTTTCCTTGTGATTTTAGAGAGAAACATTGATTTGTTGTTCTACTTATTTATGCATTTGTTGGTTGATTCTTGTATGTGCCCTAACTGGGGCTTTAACCCTGAAACCTTGGTGTATCAGGATGACACTCTAACCAACTGAGCTACCCAGGCAGTGCAAAAATTTTCATAATAGTAAATAAAAAAAGTTTGACTTTCTAGTCTATTAATTTTTTGTATGTTACCTGATATATCACCACTCCTGTTGAACAAATGGAATTCTAAGTACAAAATCTTAACACACACACACACACACACACACACACATACAAAAGTAGTCACTATAGGCCCAATTATCTAAATGATGTAATCTGCATGTATTAACAAAATAAACCAAAACCTGTAAAATTAATATACCCAATCAGATTCAACAATTGTCAACTCACAGTACAGCTTTTTCCCAAGATATCCCAAACCCCTATTTCAAATTAGAAATGACTTCTTTTTTCAGTGTTTGGGGCAAAAACCATTTCCTATGCTTAACTACACTTTATTTTCACATCTGACAGGTTCAGGATCATGCACATATTTATTGTTAAAAATATGAGAATATATTTTTTACTATGAAAACTGGGAAGAATTTCCTAAATGAGATATAAAAGAGGACAGTCCATTAATAGATACATCTTACTTTCATTTAATTCTTATCCATCCGTAAGAAAAAAAACAACAACAAATAGCTCAACAGAAAAGTGCACAAAGATATAAAAGGCATTTTATTGATGTAGGAACAAGAAACCTGAAGATATTCAACTCTTAGTTATCAAGAAAATACAATTAACATGAGAAAAATATTCCATTCTTTTTCCACCAGACTGGAACAAGTAGAGTCTGATAATTAGGTATTAGATATGTGTGTTAATTGTATTACTTTTGTGGTATAATAAAAATATATTTAATCATTGTCTGTTTCCTGTTACATAACTCCTGAACCCTTGGAATTTCCTGATAGCAGTGTCTTCTATTATTCATGAGTTCCTTTCCACTAGGGCTGAGTCTTGGCATGGTTGGGAGATCCTATATAGCCTCCAGATACAGGGTGGTCACCAGAAAAACCAGCGAGGTGATTATAGGCAGGGACTTTCAGGCCCATCCACTGGTTCCCAGAAAGGGGACAGGGACTAGAGATTTGAGTTCAAATAGCTGGTGATTTAATCAATCATGCCAGCTCAATGACATCCCATAAAAAACCCTAAACAATCAGGCTCAAGAGGCTTCCAAGATGGTGAATACACCAAGGTGCTGAGAGGGTGGCACACCCAGATCTGCACTCCTTGTCCCCTATACTTGCTTTATGTATCTCTTCCATTTGACTGTTTCTCAGTTGTACGCTTTATAATAAAACTAGAGGCCCAGTGCACGAAATTCTGCATGGGGGGAGGGGGGTCCCCCTTAGCCCGGCCTGCATCCTCTCGCAATCTGGGACCCTTTGGGGGATGTCTGACTGCCAGAATTGGGCCTAAACTGGCAGTTGGACATCCCTCTCACAATCCGGGACTGCTGGCTCCTAACCGCTCGCCTGCCTGCCTGCCTGATCGCCCCTAACTGCCTCTGCATTGGCCCCCGCTGCCGCAGCTTCATTCAGAATGACATCTGGAAGGTTGTTCGGCTGTCCAGTCTAGTTAGCATATTATGCTTTTATTATTATAGATTATAATAGTAAGTATAGCACTTTCTTGAATAGTCCATCATTCTAAAGATTTATCACTCCTGTCACCAGCCGGTGTGGTTCAGTGGTTGAGTGTCAACCTATGAACCATGATGAACCAGGAGGTCATGGTTCAATACCCAGTCAGGGCACATGCCTGGGTTGCAGGCTCAATCCCCGGTAGGGGGGTGTGCAGGAGGCAACTGATCAATGATTCTCTCTCATCATTGCTGTTTCAATCTCTCTCCCTCTTTTCCTCTCTTCAATCAATTAAAAAAAAAATGATCATCCCTGTGGAAGAGGGTGGGTAGCTGTGGAAATCCCTGAACTTGTAGTCAGCTGGGTAGAAGTGCAGGTAGCGTGGGGATGGAATATGTGTAAATGAAGAAATAACAGGTATAAATCCAGAGAATAGTGACGGTGGGATGGAGGGAAATAAGTACATGTATTCGCATTTGCTTATATTTACAGAAGGACTGGGAGGATAAGCAGGAAACTAGTTAAAGGTGGTTATCGACAGGAGACCGCGAGGAAGTGCACTGGACGGGGACTAGGGACCCAGCGAGTTTCCCAGTGTATGGCTTTTCATGTACTTTGTATGTGGTTCCTTTATGTAGCTTCATGTAGCTCAAGTCTATGTGTTGGACTGAGCCATATAAAAAAATATTTGCTAATCAAATATTTAGTAAAAACCTCTTTGTGTAATCTTGTTAGTAAAAGAAGTGGTAACTTGAAGTAAAGAAGTGCTGACAAAGTCATGTGAAGTCTTAGAGTTGAAAAGTTCTGTATCTAACTTTGTTCTCTTTCTTACACTATACTTTATTATAATTTATTTCAAAAGAGTTGGCTTGTAACCAGGGTCACTTGTTTGTGCCAACCTATTTTGTTAATAGTTAAGTTAAAATCATTACAGGGCAGAAACAGAAATATACATATGCATTTAATATTACATTTAAAATATACTTAGTGAAATGCAGATGCATGTTAAAAAACCAATCACTGATTTTTAGTATTTAAGACTGACAAAGATAAAGATAAAACTATATTACATGTGTATGTGATTATTAAATACAACATGGCTCTCTAAATAAGGAAACAGGTAAAATAATATTAGTGATGAATTCTTTAAAATTCTCTTACAAAGACTGTCAAATTACTTCCGAGTGCGCTCGCAGTTGCACTAGCTGGACCGGGAGGACGAGGGGAGGCAGATGGGCGGTGCCCCGCGCGGGGACTGCGGTAGGTGCGGCTCAGCGCCACCGCCAGCCTCGCCGGGTTGCGGTGCGGCTGCTGCGCCAGCTCGAGGGCCTTCCGAACGGGCCGCCGCCTCTTCTCCGTCCCCGTGGTGGCGCGACCCGCGGGGACGAGGCCCGTCTGCGCGCGGCTGCGGCAGGACCCACTGACCACACAATGAGTCCCCAACTCTCCGACTCGGGGCGGCCAGCTGTGGTTCCCGCCAGAGCGTTCAAAGACCTCACGCGAGAGTAGGAAATGTCGCTGGGGACGGAGAGTGACGGGAAGGCGAGAAAGCGGAACCGGCCCCCAGGTTCCGCGCTGCGCAGAAACCGAGACAGCCCTCTTCCGGCTCCAAGTGGGATATCTGCGGATGCGGAGGTGAGGCCGGAAGTGGAGTTGCCCCTAGGGCATGTGGGGCGAGCAGAATCGCGGATCCAAGGGCTAGACGCCAGGTTCACGGAGCTGGGCTGGAGGTGAGGAGGAAGAAAGGCAACCTCTGGTGGGCATGGACCGGAGTCCGCCAATGGGACACATTCCGGGGTTCGTTGGGGGGAAACACATCTTCTAGGTTTTGCTCAAAGGATGAATTGACCTCTCCCGGGGGCGGGGGGGGGGGGGGGCAGCAATACAGGATCTGAAGGGAGACATTCTAGGGTCGGCCGGCAGGGTCAGGCCAAAGGTCTTAAAAGGCATTGTGGCCCCAGAGGGTTGGAGGGAACAGTCGGGGATCTCCCAGGGAGAAGGCTGCATTCTCATCTATTAAAGCTCATACCTGGGAGCTCCCACTCAGCAGGCCTGTGTACTGATGTGTGCGCGATGACAAGGTGGGAAATAAAGGGGGGAACAAGGATGGAAATAATTTTCAGTGATTGGTTATGAGAAAGGCTTGCAGTGCCTTCCAGAGGGAATCAAGCCTTATACATACTTTGAAAAAAAAAAATAGAATATTTTAGATTGACACAGGTAGAAATAAAACTATACTACATGTGTACTTGCCACTCAACTGGAGAAATCAATTATGATATAAGTAATTGAGGTCCTTTGTCTGCTCCACAAATCACATTCTATTCCCTCTTGCCCAAGATGACCACTTTCCCAAGCAACTTTACATTTTAATTTTTAATTACACATGCAGTGTTGTTTTGCATATTTTTAGCAGTCAGTAATTTATATATTCTTTCACAGCTTTCTTTTACTTAATGCCTTTTTAAAAAATATATATATTTTATTGATTTTTTTACAGAGAGGAAGGGAGAGGGATAGAGAGTTAGAATCATCAATGAGAGAGAAACATTGATCAGTTGCCCCCTGCACGTCCCCTACTGGGGATGTGCCAGCAACGAAGGTACATGCCCTTGACCGGAATCGAACCTGGGACCCTTGAGTCCGCAGGCCGATGCTCTATCCACTGAGCCACACAGGCCAGGACTACTTAATGCTTTTTAAGATTTGTCAGTGTTATGTAACTTTCCTTCATTCATTGCAACAGCTGGACACAGGTATTTCCTTACATGAATAAATCAGTATTTGTTTTCTTGCTTTGTATCCCCAGTACCTGACACATTGTAAGTGCTTAACTGTTGGTTGAATAGATGAATGCTATAGTATTTGAGCTAAAACCTAAATAATTAATAGGATTCCAAATGACTTAAGGCAAGAAAAGCATTCCAGGCAAAGGGAACATTAATCTGAACAAAAGCAAAAATGTGAAAGTGCATGAGGTATTTCACGAACTTCCATAGTCTTAGAACTTAAAATGTAGAATTGTATGGAGATATGTGGTGAAAGAGAAACTTAGGAAGACAGGATGGGGCTTAGATTTAAAGAATATTATCTGAGGAGATTACACTAGCTCAGAGCCATTTTTGAATTATGAGGAAACTGATCAGAGCTGTATTTTTAGAGGATAATATAGCACCATGAAGATATGTCTAAGAGGTAAAAATTAGTGGCAGGTAATTAAAGACCTCATAACAATAATGATCATTGCATTAAACATGTAAGTCGATCATGCAGACTCACTTAAAATTCTGAAACAATTTCTTAGTTCATGGTATCCCTTCCCTAGACAACTATTTCATACCTTCTATCAAACTTGCAACATTTTCTCCTGCCTCCCATTTAGCTGATTCCTTACATCCTATTCCAGAAAAGGACTTCCCCATGGTTTCATCCTCACATCTACAAAGTCTATACCCTAATACACTACCTGTGCTATTACTGTAAGTAAGTTGTATGAGGAGAGAAAGCCCTTTGAGAATACTTTTTAATACTACATTCTGAAGCATAGCCAATTATAAACTCACATGACTGGATTGAAATGGGAACAGTAAAATATAAAAGAACAGAATGATTAGAAGAGAATTGTTTTGTCTAAAAAATGTAAAGAACCCATACCTATAGTAATATAAATGAGATGTTAGTTTTTTTATGTGAGTTTTTTTATTTTCAGGTAGATTAGGTATTGAGCTTTATATGCTAAGTCTAAATATAATTGATATTTATGATTTTATAAGACCATTGTTTCTACTATGTAACATTATAAGTAGTTTATTTTGAAATAGATGTTTGATGATCCTATTTTAAATAATATATTATATCAGCCTTTGTCTTACATGTTACCAAATTGTATGTTCAGTAACATAATTTTCACTTACTGATAAAAATAGAATGCACAGCCCTAACTGGTTTGGCTCAGTGGATAGAGCGTCGGCCTGCAGACTGAAGGGTCCCAGGTTCGATTCCGGTCAAGGGCATGTACCTTGGTTGCGGGCACATCCCCAGTGGGAGGTGTGCAGGAGGCAGCTGATCAATGTTTCTCTCCCATCGATGTTTCCAATTCTCTATCCCTCTCCCTTCCTCTCTGTAAAATCAATAAAATACATTAAAAAAAATAGAATGCACATTGTATGACTTAGTACAGGTGTTAATTTATTCTCTCATTCTTTCAAATATATTTATTGAGTACCTACCATATAATAAACACTACTATAGGTAGATAAAAAGATACATTAGTGGAAAATCACTAGCCTGAAACCATATCACATGACTGTATTAGTGCATCTTGATATATAAGAAATTTTCAACTGCAGGCATTCGGTCACCTTAATTAGAGTTATTTCCTAAAGGATGCCTAAGCTAGATGCACAGCATCATAGCTCTGAAGTATGGTTATATATCCACAACAGTCAACCTCAGTGCACACATCTTAAGCATTAGTGCACTACACTCAATTTATGTGAAAGAAGTGATGTATAGGCACATCCTGCTGTAGCCTATAATGCAAATGTAGGTTATATGCAAATACTATGCCATTTTATTTAAGGGACTTGAGCATCCATAGATTTTGGTGTCTGGGGCGGGGGACGGGACCTAGAACCAATCCCACATGAATACTGCAGGACAACTTTATGTAGTGAATGAGTTCTACTCCATCATGGCTTGCTGTATTCAGCTTTATCAGCGTACCTTGCAATTCCTGATGCCAACTTGCAGGTTTTACTGACATAGTTTTTCTTTTTAAATTAGTTTTTATTGATTTCAGGTAGAGGAAGGGAGAGGAAAGAGAGATAGCAGCATCAATGATGAGAGAGAATCATTGATCAGCTGCCTCCTGCATGCTCCCTGCTGGGGATCAAGCCTGCAACCCAGGCATGTGCCCCAAACAGGAATTGAACCTTGACCTCCTGGCTCATAGGTTGATGCTCAACCACTGAGCCACACCAGCCAGGCTGACATAATTTTTCTATTTACTAATCTGTGCTGAGGAGGTTTGCCTTACAGAAATAGGCTTAAGCCTATATAACAGAGTGATGAGGAGCTTCAGCACCCACGAGCTTGGATTTTGTAAAGGTCCCCAGAGCTGACAATAATATTGCTCTGTATTGTAACGCTCTAATGTCATGTCTCTGTTCTTATTCCTAGGTCAAGGATGCATTCCAAGAAAGTACTGAAACATATATCACCAGCCCCCACCTGATAGTTGACCTAGCCATGGAAAACTTCATTGGAGCCTCACTAAATCAGACCATAACTGGCACTCTTAAAAACTCTCCCATCAAAAAGTATCAGGACTGACAATCTAAGACAATCTAAGACAGGGGTCCTCAAACTTTTTAAACTTTTTTTCACTGTCCCTCAGACCGTTGGAGGGCCAGACTATAGTTTAAAAAAAAACTATGAACAAATTCCTATGCACACTGCACATATCTTATTTTGAAGTAAAAAAACAAAACGGAAACAAATACAATATTTGTATTTGCATGTGGCCCGCGGGCCGTAGTTTGAGGACCCCTGATCTAAGATATAGATCTACCACTTCAAGAAAGTTCCTGTACCAGTCAGCAGTCTAACAGATCAGCTAGTTTCTTTGGTCATCAAGCAGACATGCTCAAGCTACCAACACAACAGTGGAAAATGTCTCTATATGAATGTTTTGCACATTATGTGTGTGACCCATTAGATTCACAGTGGTTCTCAACCTGTGGGTCGAGACCCCTTTGGGGGTCGAATGACCCTTTCACAGGAGTCGCCTAAGACTATCCTGCATAGCAGATATTTACATTACGATTCATAACAGTAGCAAAATTACAGTTATGAAGTAGAAACAAAAATAATTTTATGGTTGGGTCACAACATGAGGAACTGTATTTAAAGGGCCAGAAGGTTGAGAACCACTGGATTAGAAGGTCATGAAATCCATTCTGTGAGTCATGATGAATATTTTTTAAAGACAAAAAAGTTATAAATTATCAGAGTATTTTCCATAAATCCTTTGTGAGAATTGTGCACATTGCAAGAAATACTAAGGTCAGTTTCAATATGTGAAAAGATATTTGATGGAGGGGATATGATGAATAGAATGTATATTGGCTAAAAAATGGTTTTGTCAGTCATTTGTCCACTGGTGTCTTGTTTGGTTTTCATAATAAGGTTGATGTGCAGTCTAGCTTTATATTACCATGACTTGTAACTAGATGTGAAGTCATTGAGATTCAGTTGAAAACTGCATTGTTAAAGGTGTTATCTAGGCTACAGATGTATACATATATATCTTTGAGTTTGTGACAATTACAATGTTTTAATCAAAATTGCTTTTTAAAATGGATCATTTCTTTTTTAAAAGAAAGAGAATAATGAAGTGAAATATGCAGAAGCATGTTCAGGTTCAAATGTTGGATCTGAAAGTGTGAATAACGATGCTATTGAGAAAAATATTTATTCTAATCTGAAAACTTCAACTTTATTTGAGCCACATTTCAAAAAGAAAAAAGTAAGTGCAAGACAATATAATGAAGATGATTTAAAATATGGTTTTATCAAATGTGAAAAACCCTTTGAAAATGACAGACCTCAATGTTATTTGTAACAATATTCTTGCAAATGAAAGCTTAAAACCTTCCAAATTAAAAAGGCACTTAGAAACTCAGCATGCTGAACTTACTGATAAACCTCTTGAATATTTTCAAAGAAAGAAAAAAGATGTAAAGTATCAACACAATTTCTCAGTTGTTCTACTTCTGTCAGTGAGAAAGCCTTATTATCATCATATTTGGTTGCATATCGTGTGGCAAATGAGAAAATGGTTCACACAGCTGCTGAAAAGATTATCCTTCCAGCATGTTTGGATATGGTACGTACAATTTTTATGATAAATCAGCTGATAAATTAAAAACTATTCCTAGTGATAACACAATATTTCTTCGAATTTGTGCTATTGCAGAACATTTAGAAACAATCTTATGTCTCGGTTGCAGTCTGGTGTAGATTTTGCAATCCAGCTTGAGAGCACTGACGTTGGGAGTTGTAGAACACTTTTAGTTTATGTCAGATACGAGTGTCAAGGTGATTTCATGGAGGATTTTTTGTGTTGTTTACATTTTACTTCAGACCTAAGTGGATTAGACATTTTTAAAGAGTTAGAAAAGTGCATTGTTGGTCAATATAAATTAAACTGGAAAAACTGCAGAGGAATTATAAGTGACAAACAGCAAACATAACTGGAAAACAGAGTCATTAAAAAATTGCTAGAAGTTACTAATAATGGTGCTGTGTGGAATCATTGTTTTATACACCGTGAAGCTTTGGCATCCAGAGAAATTCCACAGAATCTCATGGAAGTATTGAAAGTGCAGTGAAAGTTGTTAATTTCATTAAAGGAAGCTCACTAAGCAGCCAATTTCTTGAAACATTTTGTTCAGTGATTGAACTAATCATACCCACTTACTGTATCACACCAAAGTTCGGCGGTTGTCTCAAGGGGAAATACTAAGCAAGGTTTACAAACTTAGGAATGAGATTCACATTTTTCTCATTGAAAAAAAAATCTTATTTGGCAAGTATTTTTGAAGATGCCATTTGGGTAATGAAATTGGCAAATTTTTACTGATATTCTTGGCATTCTTAATGAACTAAGTTTAAAACTACAGGGGAAAAACAGTGATATATCCCAACATGTTGAAGGTATCCAGGATTCCAAAAGACATTATTGTTATGGCAAGCAAGGCTTAAAAGCGACCGGCCTAGCTACTACATGTTTCCAAGATTTTTGCAACATATTGAAAAGAATATTATTAATGAAACCAACTTTAAAGAAATAAAATTAGAAATATTGTTACATCTCCCCTCTTTATCTCAAACTTTTAATCATTTATTTCCAGAAGAGAAACTTGAAACATTAAGAGAAAACTGTTGGGTAAAAGATCCATTTGCTTTTCGAAACCCAGAATCAATAGTTGAGTTAAACTTACTGCCTGAAGAAGAGAGTGAATTAATGCAGCTCAGCTCCTCATATACATTGAAGAATGATTATGAAACATTAAGTTTATCAGTATTTTGGGTTAAAATAAAGGAAGTCTTTCCTTTGCTCAGTAGAAAGAGTACTCTACTATTATTACCATTCACAACAACTAGTTTATGTGAACTAGGGTTTTCAGTCTTAACCCAGTTAAAAATGAAGAAAAGAAATGGATTGAATGGTGCAGCAGGTATGCAGGTAGCATTGTCCTCCTGTGTTCCAGACTGGAATGAACAAGCAAGCACACCCATCACATTAAATTAATCTCACCTGGTTTTGGGTTTTGTGTTTCCCATTTTGTATTTTTCCATGTTGTATTTAAATGTTAATATATAATTTTATGTGATAACTTTGTTATTTTCTATTTTTGTTATGCTTAAATATTAATAAAAAATGTGATTTTATATTCATTGAACAAACATTTAATGAACTTCTATTAGAGGCCAGGAACTATTCTAGAGACATTTGGGATACAGTAGAGCTAATGTTCTGGCAAGGAGAGAGACAATAGGTATAAATGGGCTTTATAATATTTAGAAGATACAAGTGCTATGGGAAGAAGAATAAGAAAAGGGGGTCAGGAAACTATTTGGGGACCAAATCACAAAGGGCTCTACCATTATAGGGCCTCTGGGATTTTTTTAAGTGGAATGGAGAGCGATTGAAGGATAACCTAGAGGAGAGACATGGTCTGAATTAGGTTTTAGAAGACTCACTCTGCTGTTTTGAGAGTGAATGAAATGTTCCTTCCCTCAAGAGGGCTTTCCTAACCACCTTAGTTTGGGTAAATTGTCCATATTCTCCCTTTTATTTCTTTGTAGTATATAATTTGTGATATTTTTTCTTACTTGATTACTAACTAGTTCTGTCAGTCTGCCACCCTGGAATGAATACTCCTTATGAAAAGAGATCCTATCCATCTTGTATGATGCAGAGTGAGTATTGAGTATACATTTGAGGAGCAAATGAATTGATATCTAACATCTGTAACTTGAGGTCATATTCCCAGAAATAAGCATTAAATATGTGGAAATTTCTGTCGTGAGTGTTTCCCTCCACGTCCTGCACGCTGTCTCCATGTAAAACATTCTTTGCCAACTCCGTCCACACCTTTGGGAACCCCTGGACCGCTGGGGCTGGACCCCGGCAAATTTCTTTGCCTTTTTTACATGTTAAAATCTCATTTGGCCCGGCCATCATGGCTCAGTGGATGAGCATCCACCTATGAAGAGGTCCCCGGTTCAATTCCTGGTCAGGGCACATGCCTGGGTTGTGAGCTCAATCCTCAGTGTGGGGCATGCAAGAGGCAGCTAATCAATGATTCTCTCTCATCATTGATGTTTCTATCTATCCCTCCCCCTTCCTCTCTGAAATCAATAAAAATATATTTAAAATAAAAAATTTCATTTGTCAGATAATCTCTAGAAGCATCTATAAATGGCATTGATTGATGTTACTTTCTCACATTGTTGCTGATAATTAAGTAACATGTATTGCTTAATATATTTTCCTCAAACTAATTTCACCTTCTGCCATTCTTTCCCTATTCCCTGACCCTACTGGTGATGTTTCTTTCGGCATGGTCTTTCTCTAAAGTCATATAGATCAGCAATTCCTTTCCATCAGCCTAGCATTATTACAATATTTGAATGTTCATGTTTTCTGTTCTATTAAAAGTAATAGATTCCACCCACCCCCACTGGTGCTTGAAATAAAGTGTCAGAAGACAATTCTCCGTAAGTAGCTCACATTTCTGTACAGTCTGGGTTCTCTGAAAATATTTTCATCTAAGTTAAGAATGTTTGTATGAGGAGACATTCCAGGATAGTGAAGCTAGAGGCATCTCTCCCTGGAGACATTCCAGGGAATTACAAATCGAGCCCTCTCCTCCCTCCCCAGAGACGTTTGCTTGAGTAATGAGTGATTTCTCTGTAGGAGAGGATGAGAAGATGTACCAGCAATTCCATAAAACCCTAGTCTCCTATTGCATGCAGAGGTAGCATCCGTCCCATACTATGATACTGCGGGACTTGGGGCATGGGGAATTGATACACAATGCTGATCTGGCTGTTTTGTTTGTTTGTGTGTTTGTGTTTTTTTCCTATTCATAATAAATTATGTCTCTGACCTAGAGGCCTTGGTCTTTCTGTCAGTATGTCACTTCTGTAAATCCCCTTTATTATGCAAGGCAGCATATTGGGAGTGGGATGGGGGACCATTATTCAGCCTATCATAGTCTACCCCCTGGTTCTCAAAGACTCCTATCCATCTATCCCACACGATAAATGCATTCATTCACTCATCCAAAGGTCCCCAAAAGTCTCAGCCCATTATAGCATTAACTCAGGTCCACAATCTCAGAATGTGTCTCATCCACTCAAAAGTCTCAAGTCTCGTATCTAAATTAGGTATGGGTGCAGTTCTGGGTATAACCCACAGTGGAGAAAATCCTCTATTTGTGGAACTGGGAAACTAGGCAGCAAGTTATGTTCTTCAAAAATGCAGTGGTGGGCAGGTATAGGGATAACAGTTTCAGCCATTCCCATTTAAAAAGGGAGAAAATGAAGGCAAAAAGGAGTCACCAGCCAGTCACCTCTAAAGTCCACCTGGGGAAACCCCATTAAGTTTCAAAGCTTGGGAATAACTCAAGTGGCTCATGCCTCTGCCCTCTGGACCCATGACTCCATCCTAAAGTCATCCTTTTTCATGAAGAGTAGCACTTATCTGCCACAGTAGTTGTGTGTGTGTTTTTTTGTTGTTGTTAGTCCTCACCTGGGAATATTTTTCCATTGCTTTTTAGAGAGAGTGGAAGGGAGAGGGAGAGACAGAGAGAGACACGGATATGAGAGAAATACATCTATTGGTTGCCTCCTACACGTGCCTCAACTGGGGCCAGAGATCGAGTCTGCAACTGAGTCCATGCCCTTGACCGGAATAAAACCTGAGCCACTTCTGGCTGTGGGCCAACACACTATCCACTGAGCCAAACCAGCCAGGGCTGCCACAGTAGTTTTTATTAGCCTGTTTTCTGCCTGTGGTATTGTGGGAGTCTGATAGCCTTCTTTCAAAAGTTTGTCCTCTGTCCTTTCTAGTCCAACTTGAAAATGTTTGTGTTTGTATGACATTCTAAAAACACTTTGTGGAGCACAGAGATTCATGCCATCAGAAAAGAGGCTATTCCGCAGATCTTAACTGAAGAGTCTCATCTATTTTTGGCTTCTGCTGAGATAGCTGAGAGAATCCATGAGTCACACATCCCTTCAAAGAGCCCTCTGGGTTCTTGAATGCTCTAACCTTTTGTATTTTCTATCATATTGCCTTGCCTGTGTCTCTGATCTATCCATTTCCCTCGTATATGGACCCCTATGATTACACTGGATCCATGATAATTTCCATCTCAAGATCCTTAACAATCACATTTTCAAAGTCCCTCTTACTATATAAGGTAAGTATTCACAGGTTTCAGGAAGCCACCCACTGCTGAAAGTATCATGATAGTGCACCAAGGAACACGGAAGTCCGATGGACCTTGGGCATTGGTAGGGCTGATGCTATGCACCGATTGTTCGTGTTGAGATAGTGGTGGTTCAAGGCAATTTCCCTAACCTGATAATTCTTTTACTGTTTACCAAACTTTACCTTTGATATGCGTGTATGCATTGCTAAAGGGAAAATGTGTATTCAAGTAAATAAAAAGCGGACCTGCCAGAGGTCAGTGTGCTCTTCATGAAAGAGACACCACCTGGCCCCCCACCCCTTGATAATTCATATTTATTTTCTAGTATTTTCATTTTTGCATTGGCTCCTCCTTCAGATCCTGAACCCAACCATGCAGGTTGCAGCAACAGGTTCCAGGGGACTAGGACATGGACATCTTTGTGGGGCCATTACTCAGCCTACCACAACAGAAAATAAACATAGGCACAACTGGAAGGACGCTAAGTATCCAAGACATTCATCGAGAGGGCATGATGAAACATGCTGTTCTAAGACCTCTTCACCCTCTAACAGCCAAGAATTCCAACAAACAAAAGAGATAAAGTTTTCAATAAGGAAGTTCAAGGATTACTAAGAGCTCATAATGTTCAATAGAACAAAGTCCAAATTAGTATTGTCTTCAAGGCCTTTAGAATATGACCCTCACTTTCCTGTCAAGTCTCAATCTGCACCCTATTTACCAGTCAAAATAAGTTTTTCACCTTTTTCAGGAGATGCCCCACACTTTCCATTCTGCCTTTGTTCAGAATTGATTCCATCTGCAGCTCTTTCCCCCCAACTCTATACGTCAGCATTCCATTTTTTTTAGACCTTCATATAAGGGGAATAATAAAGAATTTATTTTATGTCAAGCTTCTTTCAGTCAATATATATATTCCTCATTGTATCAGCAGTTTGTTCTTTGTATTGCTGAGTAACTGTGCTATATAACTGTATCACAATTTATTATCTTATGGACATTTGCATTGTTTAATTTAGAGGCGATTACGAATTAAGTTGCTATGAACATTTCATGTATAAATCTTTGGGTAGACAGTTTCATTTTTTCTTTGGTAAAGATCTAGTGGAATATCTTTGGTAAGGTATCTTTTCAACTATTTTGCCAACTTTAAAAATTGGGGTTGTTTTTCATCTTGTTTTTGAGTTGTTGAGTTTTTTCTATTTTTTGGATACAAGCTTTAAATCAGTAATCTGTACTTACATTATTATGACTTGTGAATATTACTCATGGCTGAGTTTACAGAAAGTTTCCTTTCTCAAACTCCTTGCTTACCTTAGAGATAATAATTCTCCCTTTTCTTTTCTTGGAAACATCCTTTCTAGAGCTGTCAGCACAATGAATGGAAATACTCACCCCCAACTTCATCTCTGAAATTTAATGCTCTTGAAGATAAAAAGAAATCCTAAAAAATTCCTGAGGTAGGGGAGACATCAAATAAGCAGGATTAGGAAAATGGCTTCAGATTTTTCAACAATAACACAGACAGCAGAAAACAATGGAGCACTGCCTTCAAAATTACCTGGGAAAATGATTTCCAACTTAAAATGCTCCCCAACCAAACTTTTAATTAAGTATGAGGGTAGAATAATAGCAGTTTGCATTATTATGCAAAAGTCTAAAAAAAAAGTAACCCCTATGGCATCTCAAGGAGCTATTGCAAAGTATACTCCATAAAACAAGAAGGAAGAAGAAATAGGATCTAGGAAACAGGGCATCAACCCAGGAGTGATGGGAAGGGGGGGTACCAGGATGACAACTATGCAGCAAGTCAGATTGAGATAGTAAAGTGGACAGCTCTAGCAAGATAGATGATAGATAGATAGATAGATGATAGATAGATAGATAGATAGATACTACCTGAAATATTGACTGATGCTTTTGAATGCACTGAAAGGTTTACATGTCTTACAGAGAATTTGGCTATAATCATTACAGAGAACACCAAAGCAAGCAAACAAACAAGCCAGAGGTAGGGGAAGGGAGATAATTACTATCCTTAGGATAAGCATGACGTTTACAAGAAATAAAACAAAATCATAGAATAACATAAGCTCAGCCATGAATAATATACATAAGATAATAATTGTGTAAATGCTGATTATTGATTTAAAGCTTGTGATATGGGGACAACTATAATAGTATCAACAAAAATAATGAAAAAAAACCCAGAAAGCAAGAGATTCAAATAAAATGTTACAGAACCCTCCAGACCTACCCTGCAAACACCTCCCATGTTAATCAAATAACTATGTTGTGATATAACTGTGTTGAGAGGATGAAGGGTACAGAAGGATGCTTTTTGAGAATGTGTGGGGTTAAAGGTAAAATTTCCTTTTCCATACTAGAATAGCATCCAAGGTGGAAACATCAAGCAACAGTGTATGGGCATGCTATTTAGAAATGTGGGAGTATGCCCAGCTGGTATTGCTCAGTGGCTGACCATTGGCCCAGGAATCAGGAGGTCACAGTTCAATTCCTGGTCAGGGCACATGCCAGGTTTTGGCTTGATCCTCAGTATGGGGCATGCAGGAGGTAGCCGATCAATGATTCTCTCTCTCATCATTGATGTTTTTATCTCTCTTCCTCTTCCTTCCTCTCTGAAATAAAAAATATATATTTTAAAAAAGAAAAAGAAAAATGTGGAAGTAAATACCAGGAAAAAACTGTTGAAAGAATTAAAAATGCATATTCCTGGAATGTGGACTTGAGGAGGGGCTGGACAGAATGTGGGGATGCATGGAACAGACTGACAGCTGTCAGAGGGGAGGCGGGTTCTGGATGAAAGACGATGAAGGGATTACCCAAGGAGCATATATGCATAACCCATAGACACAGACAACAGTGTGGTGATGGCCAGAGGGAAGAGGGGAGGGGAGGGGCTGGGTAGAGGAGGGCAAAGGAGGTGGTAATGGGGACATCTATAATTGTGTCAACAATAAAAATAAAGAAAACCGAAAACAAGAGATTCAAATAAAACGTAGAACCCTAGACCTACCCTGCAGCCACCTCCCATGTAATCAAATGCCTGACAGACAGTCAGAGTTCATAGCTATCATCGCTGAGAGGTTGGCCCTCCACGTGGAATTCTGTTAATCCTGGCATCCTAGCTCTCTACACTGATGGTCTCCAGGACTGCACATCAGTCAGGGAGGGAGATGGTGACCTCAACAAGTTCCTTAACTTCCCTGGGTTTCTTCATCTGTCAAATGGGGATGATAAACCTGGCTCAGAGGATGTTGTGAAAAATAATGAAAACGAGGCAGAGTTCTGGGCACACAGAATAGCTCAGTAACATTAGTTTGGGTAATTATTATTTCCTGAAAACAAACAACCCACTCATCACTAACAGGTGGAAAAGAGGGTGTCTGCCAAAGTGGGCATCATTTGGGGCCAGAAAAGTCTGTCTTGGGCTGACTGCACCTTCTTCTCCTGTTCTCCAACCTCCCTGCTTCGGGGCTCCCTCCTCCTTGGCTCAGGCCAAGATTCGCCAAGAGCTGTGTGCCTTCCTGGGTGATGTCCCAACTCAGCTCTGGAATTGATGCAGGAAGTGGGGCAGAAAAGGAGCTAGGTGTTATGCTGAGGCTAGCAGGTGGTGTATTGAGTTCAGATGTTGCAGATTATGACCTGCTGAAGGAGGAGGCGCTACCTACTCACGGGATCAACATGACCCAGGGGTAGATCTCAGCATTTGGCTGCCACTTGATTGAAGTTGCTGTTTCACACACCCACACAAACACAAAGGAAGGGTTTGCTTACAGACGCTAGGGTGGGTGTGGGATGAGTCTTCCGGGTGCAATACCTAGGGAAGGAGTCCTCTTTCCGCCAACAGCCAGCTGGAAGTGGAGAAGAACAGGGTAGCAAACACCTATTCTATACTTGGGGCGGAGATCACTAACTTTCCCAGGGCTGAACTCTTGGTGGTTATTTTTAAACAGTGTCCCAGAAAAGCAAAGCGGGAACTTAGGGCGGTAATCCTCAACTCAAGTCCGTATCTAGATGTCCAGACTCTTGGTGTGAAAAGGGCGACAAATTGTGAAATGCCTAGGCAGCAGTGGTTTAACGCATTCCAGTCCTGCCCAGGTCAGGTGGGTGGGGTGGGGCAGCTTAAGGTAAAAAGGGGAAGCCAGTCCAGCAGGCTCTCCAAAGTCCCCGGATGGCTGCCCAGGGCTGCCCACTGTCCTGGATGTCGCTCAGGCTCCCTGCGCTGCTGCTGCTGCTGCTTCTGCTGCTGCTGGCGCCCGGCTCTCCGGGAGCCTCAGGCGCGCGGTGGAGCGGGGAGGGTACCACCCCGCACCTGCAAAGCATCTTCCTGGGCCGCTGCACCGAGTACCTCGCGCTGCTGAACCCCCAGCTGCGGTGAGCTCGGCAGGCAGGCAGGCAGCAGCGGGCGGACCTGGGGGCGCAGAAAGGGAGCGGACTGGGTGGGCGGAAGGGGCATAAATGTGTGGGGGGGTGGGGGGAGGAGGAAGAGGAGGAGGAAGTGGGCCCTCTGGAGGCCAGGAGGTTGTGGGGAGGGAGGAATGGGTTCTAAAGGCCAGGGGTGTGCGGGGAAGTAAGGGGTCCTGACGGGAGGGTGGTTGTGTGGGGAGGGTCGGGGTTCTGAAGATCAGGGGTGCCAAGGTTAGGGGAGTCTGGGGGGTGACAGAAATGGAAATCTGTCACATTGCGATGCGGCTTTTTCTTTTATAAACGTGTGTTCCTGCGCAGGGACAAGAACTGCACAGACATCTGGGAGGCCTTTCAAGCGGTGCTGGCCAAGGACCCCTGCTCCGTGCTGCCCTCCGACTACAACCTTTTCATAAACCTCTCCAGGCACTCCATTCCCAGAGACAAGGTAACTAAGGCGCTCACGCGTGGCTCTGTCTTTACAGAGGTCAGAGGTGTGAGATTCGCGGTCTCCAGTGTGGCTGAAACATCAGCCACAACCTCCCAGAGCGCTTGCCCTGTGGGGCTCTGGGTGGGAAGGTGGCTTTATCTTCACCAGTGATCCCGACCTCCTGCCTGCCTGGGCAGAAGGAGATTTCCTAAGTCAACAAGTCAGTGCAGGAGTCACAAGGACATCTGGACGTTGCCACACTCCCGCCCTGGGGCTCCACCCAGGCGGTTTCTGTTTTTGTTTTTTGTTAATCCTCACCCGAGGATATTTTTCCATTGATTTTTTAGGGAGAGTGGAAGAGAGAGGGAAAGTCAGAGAGAAACATTGATGTGAGAGAAATACATTGATTGGTTGCCTCCTGCACAAGCCCCAACCAGGGCCTGGGCTGGGGAGGAGCTTGCAACCAAAGTACATGCCCTTGACCAGAATCAAACCCAGGACCCTCTGGTCCACAGGCCAACGCTCTATCCACTTGACCCAAACCGGCTAGGGCCAGGGCAGATTCTGGGTGACCTCTGTCCTCACTGACCTTGAGTAATTCAGAAAATGCTCAACATCAAGTAGCCTCCCAGAAAACCCATTTCTCCTTTTAATGGGCCTTAAGGTTATATCTGTTCAGTACCAGTTTAAGAAAACCACATATCTATACATTCTAATATCATAAATGAATGAAGTTATGTATTTATGTATTTATTTATTTATTTATTTATTTTGGTTAATCCCACCCGACCATTGATTTTTAGAGAGAATGGGAGAGGGAGAGACAGAGAGAAACATTGATGTGAGAGAGACACATTAATTGGTTGCCTCCTGCACGCACCCCGACCAGGGCCGGGAACCTGTAACTGAGGTACGTGTACGTGTCCTTGACTGGAATTGAACCCAGGACCCTTCAGTCTGCAGGCTGATGCTCTATCCACTGAACCATACCGGCTAGGGCGGGAGGTTACTTTTGAAATCAGTGGCGGGGAGCTGCTGTGGAGCCCCTGCAGTCAGCGAGTGTGGTAGCCGTGGTGTATGGTGGGTGCTCCAAGCTGTGGGAGGGCCAGGCTGTGGGCCTGGCCATGGTGTGGCAGCTCTCTCTAGAGCAGGGCATCACCCTTCACAGGGCCTGAAATCATTTTTCTCACTTGGCATCAACATCACTTTATTTCAGAGTGACATTTATCCAGATGAAACCTTTACTCGAGCTCAGAAATAGGGACTCATCCTTGCTTGTCACCACTGATACTGAGTCCATGAAATACCTAAATCATATGATGGAATAATTAAAAGACCTGTTAGGCAAGTGCTCAGTTCAGAAACGTGTGGTAGTCATCTCAAATATTTAAGTAGTGAAGTCCTTGAAAGATGGCAGTTTGATACTGAGGGTACAAGACTGCCAAAGATGACAGTACACCCAGAAACAAGCTCTCCAAGGTGAAGTCCGCCTGGCACTCACACAGAACACAGCTGCGGTGGCAGAGGAGGCTTCCTGATCTCCACATGCAAAGATTTGGCTGTACCTGCAAAGTGGGAAAGTTGGGACCACAGTTTATAACCAATTCTGAGCAAGTCCCTCTGCCTTCCTTCTGTTCTAAAACCCATAAAGTAAGCAGCTTGGTGCCCAACAAAATCCTGTCCATGACTGGAGATGGGACAAGAACAATAATGGAATTGAAGAACAATGATGTAATTCTCAAATGTGTGTTTCCTGAAACCAAGCCAACTAACGTTCCTGTTTTATTTCATTGATTAATTTTGAGATGGGGAAAACAACATTATATTTTACTGAACTGTGCATAATTGTGCCTTTTTTTTTGGTACCTGTTTGACTTTCCATCAGGTTGACATAATATTTTTGGCCACTGTTCTAAAGGGAACCAGCAGGTTACATCAGCGCTGTATTGTCAATTCCTTTGAAGATGGTAACTGTAGATGGAAAAACTTGCTATAAAGCTAAATGCCTTCCTAAGTTAGATCTTTTGGTCATGTAGCTTGACTCAGAATATAGGTAAATATGAAACACAGCAAAAGAAGTCTGAATATTCAGAATCGTTACTTAGGTCCTCAAGTAACTGATAATCCACAATCACAAAACATTCCTACTAGGTCCTTTGTGCCATTTGTTTCATTTGAATAGTTTCCATATTGAAAAAATCTCCAATTATTTGATTTTAGTGTATATAATTTACACTTACAAAGCTATCGCTATTTCTATTCTTTAAATTCCCGTAGTACAAAACTCTTAAAAATGCCTTTGTTGTGTTTTATAAAATCAGGCTTTAAATGACAATGATAAAGTTAAATGTGTATATTTAAAAAAATAATAATTAAGAAAAGTGGCCTAAAATGTTTTCTTTGAACAGTGCCTTGAGTTTAAAGACTGTTAGAGAGCATTTCTATTTCTCTGACATAATAATTCTTAACTTGATTTTTAATTGTAAAGTCAGGTAACATTGATGGTTACAAATGGAAAAAAAAAATCTTAACACAAATTTTTCCCTCTGTAAAAGAGGTAAATGGAGCCAGGAGGTTCAGAGATATAATAGACCAAAACCATGATTTTTAAGTATATGTTGAAGCTTGCTGCTTCCCTGACAGTAAGGAGAGGAGCCATAAATTTTATTCTCCTCTCTTGTCGATTTTGGTTCTAGTTGATGAACTCAGTAAGTATTTACTGAGCTACTTCCATGTGGTGGGCATTGTGCTAAGGGTTGAGGATGCATCAGAGAACAAAACAGCCCTGCCCTCCGGGAGCTTCCTGTCTAGGCAGAGACCAGTTGGACTACTGAGGATCTGATGAGATAATGAGTGAGCGGGGTGTTGCCTTTTGTCTTATTTTTATGTGAGAACAGTATAACTTTGTTTTCTTTTTTAAATTTTATTTTTCAATTACAGTTGACATAATATGTTATATTAGTTTCAGGTGTACAGCATAGTGGTTAGACAATCATGTATTTTACAAAGTGATCTCTCAATATTTCAAGTACCCACCTGGCACCATACATAGTTATTACAATATTATTGACTATATTTCTTATGCTATACTTTACATCCCTGTGACTATTTGTAACCACCAATTTGTACTTCTTAATCCATTTATCTTTTTCGCCTAGTTCCCCAGCACCCCTCCCATCTGTCTGTTCTCTGTATCTATGAGTCTGCTTCTGTTTTGTTTGCTCATTTGTATTATTCTTTAGATTCTACATATAAGTAAAATCATATGGTATTATCTTTCTCTGTCTGACTTATTTCACTTAGCTTAACATCCTCTAGGTCCATCCATGTTGTCGCAAATTTTTTATAAACTGTTACATGTACCACCTCTTCTTTATCCACTCATCTACTGATGGGCACTTGGGTTGCTTCCAAATCTTCACTGTTGTGAATAACATTGCAGTGAACATAAGAGCGCATATATCTTTTTGAATTAGTGTTTTGGTTTTCTTCAGATATTTTTCCAAAAGTGGAATTTCTGGGTAAAAATACTATAACTTTATAGTCAGAATATTGCAGAATCATCTTCCAAAATTCAGGTTTTATACCCGCTGCTCTAGTAACACAAACATTGAAACACTGGCGCGTGGAGACAGAGAAAGGTTTATTCGATTTTTCCAAGGCATCCAAGAGAGCAAGATCTCGCAAACCCATCTCTCCCCAAAAGCACAGCATGAAGTTTTTATGCAGCTCGGGAGTAGGGGATGGGTAGTTCCGGGGAACTGAGAGAGAAGTCTGTGTTTCTTTAGTCACAGATAACATTTTGTGCAGCCAGACTCCTGGGCGGCAGTAACTCATCATCACTGCTTTGGAGACATTCTTTCCTTCTGCAAGGCAAACGCGTAAATTTCCCTCAGGACCCTGAAGTCATCATCTCCTGCTTGACAATGAGACCCCACCGCAGCAACTTAGGACACATTCTTAAGAAGAGAAGAGCAGTTAATGTGAACAAAGGCCTAACCAGGAATTAAATTAATTAATTCTAGCTCCCCCCAAAATGAGGGGCACTAAAATCACCTGGGGTTCAGCTACAGGAACTATAAAGTATAATATAAAAGGAATATATTGCATAGCACCCTAAACACAGCTGTGGAAGAAGAGGCGGGGCTCACGCTCTCCATTTTCCAGATGTGGAAGCTGAGGCACAGGGAGACAATATGCCTTGGTCAAGATCACACATCTAATTTATCACAAACCCAGGTCCCTTGATCTTCTTTTAAATCCAGGGGTCTTCATACACACATGGGCACACACACACTGTATTGTACTACTGGGAAAATATTTCACTAACATTTGCAGGATACCCTCGGACTAACAGGAAGAAATTAGGACCAAGAAAGGAAAGTGCATTTGCTGTGAGGCAGGTCAGAGTTGAATAAGAAATGGGTTGCCTGTCTGAGCTTGATGACATTGTGCCTGAAAAAAGTTTGTTTTGATTTCATTTTATATTTGAATGTTGTGTTTGTTTTTCCGTAGTCCCTGTTCTGGGAAAATAACCAGTTCCTTGTAGACAGCTACTCAGAGAATACCGGTCGCTTCTTGCCTTTGGGCGATGTTCTGTATGGCAGGACTGGGGATCTTCTGAGCTGGTGTCGGCAGGAAAATGCCTCTGGTAAGACTCCTGCACAACACACAGACAAATAAGAGTTCTTGCCTGGCCAGCGTCGCTCAGTGGTTGGGCGTCAACCTATGAACCAGGAGGTCACTGTTCGATTCCTGGTCGGGGCCCATAACCGGGTTGTGGGCTCAATCCCTAGTGTGGGGCGTGCAGTAGGCAGCAGATCAATGATTCTCTCTCAGCATTGATGTTTCTGTCTCTCTCTCTCCCTCTCCCTTCCTCTCTGAAATAATAAAAAGGAATAGTTGTTTCTTTCTTAAAAAAAGAAAAAAGAAAAATAAGAGTTCTTGCTTATTAGGCACTTGCCATTTGTGCTAAATGCTTTCATATGCATTTACCTCATTTCCTTCCCCACCACCACCACTAATCCTCTGAAGTAGGTGGTAATAATAACAATTAATCACCATAGCAGATAGCATCTATCTTTCGATGGGTATGTCCTAAGCACTTTATGTACATTAACTGCCGTAGACCAATTCCAGCATGTCATACAAGAGTTTCATCAAAAGGTTGATGAAACTTGGGGACTCAACAGGGTTGAGTCTCAGATGTAGTCATCTGTTGGGAATGGCTAAAGGCATTTCCCCAAAACAGCCGTAGGCTATTCCCCAAACTGACAATGCCTCTGTACCCTTTGAAACCTTACCCTTTGAAGTGTATTATCTCCACCTTGCCTTAGGACAAATTGTGTTAATAAAAGCAAGTGTCCTAGACAAGGAGGCTCTCTTCAGTTCCTTTAGCTGGAGGTCCTCTGACCCCCAATGCCTTTCAAAATTATAACTCGTCTCTGGACTCTTTATTAGTCCCTGGATTTCTATGTCATCTACGCGCAGCCCCTTTTCCAGATTCCTGAACCCTTCTTGATGCTGGGACATGAACCCCGGCGATTAACGGCGATTAACTAGTTTAATCCCCATGGGACAGGACCAATCCTAATTCATATTTTGACAAATAAGGAAATTGAGGCACAGCAAGGTTAAGGAACTTGCTCAGGGGTGCACAGCTAGGAAGCAGCAGAGTCGGACAGCCTGACTCCAGAGCACGTGCTCCCCACACTGCACAACTGAGCCTCACTCTCCTCATTTTCCAGAGGGGGAAGCTGAGGCTTAGGGAGGTTAAATCACTTGAAGAGGGAGAGGCCAGGATTCAACCCTTTCTGAAAGATCTGAGGTCTGGGCTCTGAAATGCCTCTCCAGGCCTCCAGCAGGTATTTCCAGATTAAAATCACAGTGAAAGTTAAGGTCAGGAGGACTGACCTGCGGGTAGGGACAGCTCTCCTCCTCCATCCAGCTCCCCTGTTAGGAGCTGGCAACATAAAGCCTCCCGACTCTCAGGGAGCTTATAGCCTTGAGAGGGACCTTTACCCATTATCGAGTGCTAGGACACAGGCAGGGCTGGGCTCCAGAGAGGAGCAGAGTGAGATACCAGCCAGACCAGGGTGTCCAGGAAGCTTCTAGGAGGCTCTTGGCTCTGGGTGAGTCTCAAAGGACAAGCAGGAGCAAGGCCAGCAAGGAAAGGAGGTGGGGGAAGGTGGTTCCTCCCCGAAGGCTAGAGATTCTTCCTCCCTGGGTATTAGAGATGTTTTAAATGTTAACCTAAGCACAGTTCTGCTTATTTTCCTCCATTAATTCTTTCATTCATCCATCCAACTAGAAGCCATAGAGTGCCTACTATGTGCCAGGCCCTGGGAATATAGCAGAGAATCAAACAGAAAAATAATACCCCCCCTTTTTTTTATTTTTTACAGAGAGGAAGGAAGAGTGATAGAGAGTTAGAAACATCAATGAGAGAAACATCGATCAGCTGCCTCCTGCATACCCCCTTGACCAGAATCAAACCTGGGACCCTTTACTCCGCAGGCCGATGCTCTATCCACTGAAGGAGAGGGAGAGAGAGATAGAAACATCAATCATGAGAATCATTGATCGGCTGCCTCCTGCATGCCCTACACTAGGGATCAAGCCCACAACCCAGGCATAGTCCCTGATCAGGAATCAAACTGTGACCTCCTAGTTCAGTGATGGCGAACCTTTTGAGTTTGGTGTGTCAGCATTTTGAAAAACCCTAACTTAACTCTGGTGCTGTGTCACATATAGAAATTTTTGATATTTTCAACCATAGTAAAACAAAGACTTATATTTTTGATATTTATTTTATATATTTAAATGCCATTTAACAAAGAAAAATCAACCCAAAAATGAGTTCGCGTGTCACCTCTGACACGCGTGTCACAGGTTCGCCGTCACTGTCCCAGTTCATAGGTCTACACTCAACCAATGAGCCATGCCAGCTGGGATAAAACCCATTCTTACATTATAGAGGGGCAATAAGACAATAGACAGGCAAGTAAAATATATAGTCTTGCATAAGATTATAAGGACTACAGAGAAAAACAAAACAAGGGAAGAGGATGGAGGTGCTGGGCAGGGGGATGAGGGGAGAGGAAAGTGTTTCAGTGTCACATAGGCCCAGGGAAAGCCTCACCCCTCACGAGAAGCCGATATTTGAGCAAAGCCTTTAATAAAGGAGATGAGGAAGAGCATTCATGACAGAGTGAACAGCAGGTGCAAAGGCCCTGAGTTGGGGGTGTGTCTGGCATATTTAAGCATAGCAAGGAGGGCAGTAAGTAAAGAGTGAAGTAGGGCAGTCTTGTGGGACCCAGCCCTTAACCCGTGGTGTCTATGCTAACTCTGCATAGTTAGTGTCCGAACTAAATTGAATTGTGGGACCCCCAGCCTGGAGAGTTTGGAGAAGTGATTGTTGTCAGAAGTGTTGAGAGTAAAGCAGCTCAGAGAAAGTGTCCCAGAAAATTCACAGGTTATTCCCCACCTCTCTGATTCGATCTATGCCATCTTCTAAGGGGTCTTTGTTTAAAAAGGAAGTGAAGCCCAGAGTTTAGGATCAGAAAAATAATGCTACGTTCATGTCATGGTATCTCGTGGAACTATGTCTGTTGATCTGGTGAGGTGTTTGTGATATATTTTTAAGTGAAAAAAATCAAGTTAATTCAAATAAAAAATATACACACAAACACATATGAAATTATACACATGAAAAAAGTCAAGAAGATATCAAACCCGAACTGTTCTTGCTAGGAATTTGAAGTCATACATTTTTTATTTTTTAGTATTTATTTTTATTGATTTCAGGGAGGAAGGGAGAGGGAGAGAGAGAAACATCAATAATGAGAGAGAATCATTGATCAGCTGCCTCTTGCATGTCACCTACTAGGGATTGACCCTGCAACTGGGCATGTGCCCCAACCAGGAATCGAACTGTAACCTGCTAGTTCATAGGTCAATGGTCAACCCATTGAGCCACGCCGGTTGGGCTGGTCACATTTTTTTCTTATCCATATTTACTTCAGTTTTTTTTTTTTTTTTTTAGTTTAGATAATAAACTATTTTTTAAAATATGTTTTTTTTTTAGAGGAAGAGGAAGGGAGAGGGGTAGAGAGTTAGAAACATCAATGAGAGAGAAACATCATTGATCAGCTGCCTCCTGCTTGCACCCCTACTGGGGATTGAGCCTGCAACCTGGGCATGTGCCCTGACCGGGAATCGAATCGCCAACCTCTTGGTTCCTGGGTCAGTGCTCAACCACTAAGTCATATTGGCCAGGCTAGAATAAACTATTTTTAATGAAGAGAATTCTTCAAGAATAGAATAAACCATTTTTAATGAAGAGAATTCTTCAACTAGATAAATGATCATTAATAATACTCACCAGTTGTCCATAGTTTAAGAGCAAGAAAGTATAAAACAGGAAAATACAGAAATTACTTTTGGGACAAATACCACCTAAAGCCGTGGCTGTCAGAAATGGTGGGAGGAGCAGTGGGAAGCCAGAGAGTTTGATTCCGATCCTCCGTGCCATGTACCATCCCTGGGACCTCTCTGAGGCTCAGAGATCTCTGAGAAATTTGGTCTCTGACCTGCCCCCATGATAACCAGAACTATGTTCAAGACTAGAGTGTGTAATTTACAGAAGTAATTACCACTTTCTTATACTGATCCTCTCTTGAGTTATGCAATGGGCCTTGCACCTTAACAACATTACAGGTGATCACGTTTGCGCCTCCCTGAACACATCGCCTGCCTTCAGGGACACATTGTGTCCTGCTTGGTTCTCCCTGGAACAACTTGTCAGTCAGCATGTTCCTTTTTTCTTTGTTCTTTGTTTGTTTGTTTTTTAATGGAGTATATAGTGAACAAATACCATATATATCTACTGAATTATGTCCTTAAAGTTAATACAATTTAATATATTTGAACATGTTATAAAATGTCTATTTTCTGGCTAAGACTATCACTTTCTGTTTTTCTTGTATTTACTTCCAAACCAGGGCTAATTGGAGAAGGTACTTCTTCCAGTGAAGCAAAGTTGTATGTGGTTTTTTTTTTAAATCCCTTTACTAGCATTCCAGTAGAGAATAACCCAGCTAACATGCTGGTGGCTGGCCAGGCTCACTCATTAGCCAACTGCTCAGTTCTTCACCTTCCTCGCATCTGCGCCGAGCAAGATGATATGTTTCCGTATCACAGATTGGGAGGACACTCACCAGGCTCCTGTGGATTGGGTGGGCAGAACTGTGACTGCTCAGCTTGAGCACATTGTGCAGAACACAGGCTGAATATATTTTTCAGAGCCAGAAAATACCTTTAATTAATTCTTCCCAGTATCCTCTTTGAAATGAAATGTGTTTGTTTTCCTCCTAGGACTCGATTACCAATCATGCCCTACATCAGAGGATTGTGAAGACAATGCTGTGGATTCTTTCTGGAAAAGGGCATCCATGCAGGTAATCCTGGGGTGCATGGCTAGGGGCTGGGCATAGCAGGGACCCCCGAGCATGGGACAGAGGGGGTCAGAGACGTTCCGAGACTGGGCCATCGGGTCACCACGTACCTTCTTAGAGCCTCACTTTCCACCTTTTCAGGACTCTGAACAATCTCTCTGCTCCATAAAGTTGTGTGGACTTGAGCTTAATGTGGCACAGAGATGTTCAATTAGTGTTAGTCAGAGATGAAGATATTAAATAGTCGTTATTGCTGTCAGGTGATGGTGGTTGTTAAGATTTCGAATCAATGATTTCAGTGAGAGAGAGGGAGAGAGAGATAGAAACATCAATAATGAGAGAGAATTATTGATCGGCTGCCTCCTGCATGTCTCCTATTGGGGACTGAGCTCTCAACCTGGGCATGTACCCTGACCAGGAATCAAACCATGACCTCCTGGTTCATAGGTTGATGCTCAACCACTGAGCCACTCCGGCTGGGCTCAAATAATTGTGATTTTGATTGCTATATAAAATAGGGTGGCCCCTGCTTTCTGGGAGGCCCTGGGACACCTGATATCTAGATGTGGGAGTCAGAAATGTCTCTAAAACTGATGCCCATGGGAGAGGAGGTGAGAGAGGACTGAGGACAAACTGGAGATCCAGAAATGGTCTTCTTGAGGGAAGTTTATTTCTCAGAGAATGTTGTCACCAGGGGTGATGGTAGTTATCAGAAGCTATTAAATGCCAGTGAGTACAGTTCACATTTTCTCCCACCAGGTTGGAACAAATATTAGAAATTAATGAGGGTTAAGTCTTTAGCTCTGTGCCTGGCAAAGAGCTGTCTACTATTAAATGTTCCCTGTATTGACTAGGTGGCCCATGGACTTCAGGGTCCCCTGACCCATCGCTGCCAACCAACCCCCTTTCAGGGCTATCTATGTCTCTTTGGGTCCCATTTCCTGCTCTGCATTCCCAGGTGTCCACCGGGTCCATTGTTAATCAGGGTAAGAGGGACTTTGGTCAAATCCTCCACCACGAATGCCGTTGGGAGCTAAGCAGAGGGCCTGCTCTGGACAAATGCATTATATATTCATCCAGTGCTCTCCAGGCCGCTCCGATGGGAGCCCTGTGTTTGCACCCACTCCCCATAAGCTCTGCTTTGAGTACAGGCTCAAACAGTTGGCTATGGATGCGTTGTCACCTGGACGTGGATCATAAGGGCAACTCAGGGCACATACAAGAATCAACCAGGAAATGCATGTATAAGTGGAACAGCATATCGATGTCTCTCTCTTTCTCTAAAAACATATATATAATTTGTCCATTTCATAGCTGAAAAAAGACTCATTTCTTCTTGCAGTATGCACAGGACAGTTCTGGGGTGATCCACGTCATGCTGAATGGTTCAGAGCCAACAGGAGCCTATCCCGTAAAAGGGTAAGAACGTCAGCACCAACCAATACAGTAGAGATGCCAAAATGTTTATCTAGTTGTTTTGGAAGGAGGCTTATGAGAATGGTCCTAATCCCCAACCTAAGCAAAACCATTGAAAGACCTGGAGATCAGATATACTAGTATGTTTATCCAGTTACACCATTAACAGATGATGAATGCATGAATGAAATAAGTAACCTAAAAAGTTAAAGCTAAAAATTAGCCCCCAAAGACTTGAAAAAAAAAAAAGTATTGTGTAACTCAGCTAACATTGAAATGGCAAAAGTATCATATTGCTTTAGGACTTTGAGAAATGTCTTTCCTGTTTTTCAGGTTTTTTGCAGATTTTGAAATTCCCTACCTCCAGAAGGATAAAATCACACGAATTGAGATCTGGATTATGCATGAAATTGGGGGACCCAACCTGTAAGCTATGGTGCTCTTGCGGAGGGTAATCCTGCAAACCTGCTTTTCCCAGAGGGGATATGCTTGTCTGTTTTGCACTTTCATTTTTGGGAAAACAATATTCTCTTTTTTAAATTTTTTTATTGATTGATTTTAGAGAGAGGAAGGAAAGAGAGAGAGAGAGAGAGAGAGAGAGAGAGAGAGAGAGAGAGAGATCTGTTGCACTTAGGCATTCATCGGTTAATTCTTATATGTGCCCTGACCAGGGATCAAACCTGCAGCCTTGGTGTATCAGGATGACGCTCTAACCAACTGAGCTATTGTGCTCCCAGTAAAGTGAGGCAGGGCCCTGCCTTTGGTATGAATATGAATACCATGCCTGTTGGCCACACCTGTTTGCTTTTATACAACCCACCCCCTGCTTAATCACAAAGGGGGGGCAGCAAGAACCCCTGTTGATGAAAAAGTGCCGGAAGCCGGTCCATCCTTGCTGCTTGACACAGTCGCCGCAGGAAAGAAACATCTGCACAGCATATGTTTCAAAGGACCTGGCATATATAGCATATTGTTCTTAATATGTTTGCTCTCCTTAGTGCCATGTGTTTTAACCAAGGTCACCTCTCTGAGAAAGGTTGTTTCCCCAGGTGGGGATTTTTCCCTGAGGTTAGGGAGGGGATACAACCCCTTAATTAAGTGCCAGGCAGGTAGTTAAGCTACATAATCTTTACTCTCTGGAATGGAGATAAGAAACGCCCTAACCTTTGTAATAGAAATTGACAGGATTAAAATCACTGGTATAAATACAGATGTAACAAGACAATAAACATCAGATCCTCATCAGATCCTCATCAGTTCCTAACCAGAACTCCAACCAGAACTTTGGCTGGAGATCCTGGCTAGAGGTCCTGACTAGGCTGCTGATCAACTGAAGGCTGTCTTCGTGTCATTCCTTCTTCGCCGACTCCGCCCACACCTTTGGGGACCCCTGGACCCGCTGGGGTTGGACCCCAGCAAAAAAGTGGGGAAATGGACACCTCATACTCTGCTGGGGTGATCAGCTTGGGGTTCAGTGTGGTGGTGCCTATCAAGAGCCTTAAAATGCATTCAAATCTTGGTACCAGAAAACCTACTTTCAGGACTTGATGCTAAGGAAGCAAATAATGAAGGATGTGTATAAAAATGAAGCTTTATCAAGGTTTGTTGTAGTGTGCATGAGATTGAAATATATGAATGAACTTGATCTTTAAGAGGTGTCTGGTTTTAGGGATTATGTTCCAATTATGGAAGGGAGAGTACATAGGAATTAAAAACAAGGGCAGGCATGTATGTATGTCCACAGTCAAGGGCAAATGCAGAAAACGAAATGCACGGACAGCAGAACTCCACTGTTATATTTCAAATCTCATGGGAATAAGTATATTTAAAAGGTCTAGAATGACATACATCAAAATATTAGCAGCAGTTACCTCTGGTGATGTAAGATTTGTTTGTTTTTTTCCCCTTTTGTTTATTTGCACTTTCTAATGTTTTTTTGAATTGCATGTTTTGTTGCCATATAAAGCTTAACTTAATACACTGTAGGTAGGACAATTGACAGTTGGCACTGGTCAGGGGCACTTCACAGAGGACTGTTGATGGGTGGGGCCAAGAAACCCTGTGACGCACCTGGCACCTGCGCATGAGCCTGCAAGGCCCTCCCAGGGCACTTGACATGCAACCTTTGGACTGGGTGTTGGGTGCTCAGAGCAGCCCCTTTGGGGTGCTGAGGGTTACTGCAAGCAGCACTTTTGGATCCAAATATTTCTCCAGCAGAGGAGACTATCCCAGAAGCACATGGCCAAAATACATTTTAATTAATCTAGAAAAGACTCCTTCCATCCTCTTATTTTGTATTTCTGTGTTTGTGTTTTAGGGAATCCTGTGGAGAAGGCAGTGTGAAAATCCTGGAAGACAGACTGAAGGGGATGGGTTTTCAGTACAGCTGTACTAATGATTACCTGTACGTGTCACATTATCATCAGTGCAGATAATTGGTGGTTTTGGAGGGTAAGGGGTTGTTGAAGGGTTTTAGGGGCATCAGCTCTGAAGACCAAGGGGCCGTGCCTTCTGGGTTGTCACTGGGTGGGGGGAAGGTAGGTGCTTTCTGGCCAGGGTTTCTGCCTGGCTCCACCCACTTCGGTCCAGAGCCCTTTTTAATTATGGAAGGACAGAGGGAGCAGCCCTTTCTCATTTGCGCATATCCAGTGTGCCCTTCACCTGGGAAGGGCACAGTGAGTAACCCATGAACAGGAAGCATGGTGCCTGCACCTTTGAGTGCCACACGCCTGTGGGGTCCTTCCCCATGAGAGGTGCTAAGGTGGAGTTTGTCTGAGATACTTGCAGGCAGGTACATCTTGACTGTAGGCCAATAGGAAAATAGTACTAGCTACCGTTGAGTGAGCGCATTGTGGGCCAGGAACTTTATGAACTTAAAATCAGATATCGTTTGCGGGCATTCCTGATTCTTGGAAATGTAGATGAGTTTGTCTCAAAGCCTGGGAGAGTGGGAAGCCCTGCCTTCAACTGGGAATTCCTCACCTATGTCTGCTCCCTGCTTGGTTCCTGGAGACTGGAGTCCAGCACTTCAAGGCTTAGCGGCTCTCCCCAAAGTCTGAGGGTGAGGCAGGGTGCCAGTTACCTCTGCCTCTCCTCCGGCGCCCACAGCCCAGCTGGCTCTGCCACCCTCCGCCTTCTCAAGGACGCCAGGGGCTGGGTAATCTTCCCGTTCGACCGAAGCCCCTGGAAGTGTGGGTCTCCCCCAACTCCTGCCTCCCCAGGAAAATGAGTCCCTCAAAGCTGTTCTCTTAAACCCACAGCTCAAAGTTGTCCATTTTATTCATCTATTGTTGTTAATGCTTTCAGTAAGCTCAGCAGTCAGCTGTTGTTACCACCCAAAGGCATGTGAAAGCTAATACTTTTTTTTTAAAGAAATATAACCTATGTACAGAAAAATGCACAAACCATAGGCATCCAGTTGAATGAATTTTCACAAGTTCAACATACACGTGTAACCAACACTCAGATCAAGAAACAGAATGAAACTGGGACCCCAGTGCCTTCCCTGGCTTCCCTTTCAGTATCTCTCTAAATGAGCAAGGTCATGGGTGGGTTTTGTCTGTTTTAAAGCTTTATATAAATAGCCCCATTTTATGGATGTGCAGAGTAAGGATCAGAGAGGTTAAGTAAGTTTCCCAAGGTCACCGTTCAGTGGCAGACAGACCTGAGTTTTGAACCCAGCATTGTGTGGCCTTGAAGCGTGCTCTTCCTTTCTTCCTACTGTAGGACTCTTCTTTCTTCATGCACCAAATTTTAGTAAATTTTGTAAAAGTTATTTCTTACTTTAAAACAGCTCAAGGGTGGAGAAAATTGTGGCTAAAAATTTCACATTCATGGCCGCTTTGCTTTGGTTCAGGAACGTCCCGAGGAGGCTGTCTTATTTTTAAGTCATTGATCCCGGTGGGAGGCCCAGCCAGAGTCCAAGTTCTCCTTCCTGGCTCACAGCTACCCTCAGGGTCTCAGCCTGTTTTTATTTCCCCTTTTAGGTCCCCACCTAAGCTGGCCTCGGGCTGTAGCCTTGAAGCCCGGCCCAGCTCCCATTTCTTTACTGCGCATGAGCTCGGTCAGTGTTCAGGTGGTCTTTGTGTTGCTCCTGGGAGCATAGAGGAGGTAACAGAAAGTTTAAATGACAGAGATTAACGAATCAAACTCTAAGCTCCTTGTACATGAGAACTCCTGCCCCTCAAAATGTGGGTGATGTAGTCTCTTGCAAATTTTGATGAGGTCTTATCTTTGCATACCCCGTCTTGCCTCCTGGTTGGTTTCTGCTTAGCACTGCACTGAACCAGACTTAGTACAACTCCATGAGTTTTGGAGGGCACAACACAATAACTACTTTATAAAAAATAGCTGTGTTGTATAGACTTTACTGAAAAGTGGGCATGTCCTCCGGAGGGGTCATGTAGCATGTCATGGAGTGAACAATGTATTTCCTGTTCACCCGAAGTCCCCTCCAGTCACCCTGCCATGAGAGAGCCTCTCTTGGGGCTGCCTCCTATCTAATGTCCAGTGTGCCACCTCTGCCTTGCTCCTCTGTTGTCTGCTGTTTCCCTCCCCTCCCAACTGCCCGGGGACCCCACATCTTCCCCTTTCATGGTCCATAGTTTAGCTTGCTTTGCTGAAGCCTGGACAACAGCCATCATCTATGTGCTTCAAGTCCAACCTTCTGCCCTCATTGAGGGTTTTTCCCCAGTAAAATAGTACATCCATGCAGAAGTGAATCCATGCTTGGGTCCCAGAGTGAGCCCGACTTGCTACTGTGAGCACGTGGGCAAGTCCTGTGGACAGCTTTCTCCACTGTAAACTGGAGATGATAATAGTACCAGTTCTATGTCGTTATTGTGAGGATCAATGATATAATTGATGTAATTAATATATGTAATTCTCGGTACATAATGCTGGCTAATATTTTTTAAAAGAAACTGTGTTCTTCACAGGTCAGAGACTTTATGTCCCTGGGATTTTGCAGGAACACCACAAACGTTTGATGATTGAAAGCCATTTAAACAATCCCTTGCCAGGGAGAGGTCAATGGGGGAAAAAGGAGACTCATGTAATACTTCAAGCAATAAAAGGAATTAAACAAACAAACAAAAACGAATCCCTTAAATCTTTTCATTCTATAGGCCGGTGAAGCTCTTAATGTGTGTGGACCACAGCACGCATCCTGACTGTGCCTTAACTTCGTAAGTAAATGTCCTCACTCGACCTCATTGCTTCCCCAGGGATACCCAGTCCGTACTCTATAGAACACGGATGAATTGCAATATGAGTTGCTAAATGCCGACTGCAGAGTCAGGTTTGCACTTCCTTGGCCTGGTGCAGGCATGACCCAGCTGAGCCTAACTCCCACCATGCGCTGCAGAGCTGAGCCTGCCCCGGTGCAACAGAAATTCTAGGAGGACCTTTTAAAATGATTTCTTATTCCTAATATGTTATAAAATTACATACATTTTTTGGGGAAAGGTAACGCATATGCATGGGATGAAATTCATAGTATAAAAAAGTTGAGAAAGAGAATAATTTTCCTTCCTCTATTCCTAACTATCCAATTCCCTTACCCACCAAAGTATAGGGTGGGTGCCCCTTCCCCCCACCCCCATTGCCACCATTGGGTAGTAGTGTGAATCCTGACAGGTTTTTTTCTTTTTTTGTAGCTCAGTGCCTGATTATTCTTTGATTGCTGAAACATCCACTTCCACAATGGCTATTTCCAGTGGACAAGCCACCAGCCACAGGACTGAAGAGCCAGCGCCCAGCCCCCTTTGAGTTCACTGAGTTTTAGAGATCTTGGTTGATTCAATAACTGCTCATTCAGGCCACTGTTTTTTCTACTTGCTCTCGCTTTAAATCCCCTCTCTTAAGTTTTAAATTCACCAGTAAAGACTGAGTCCCCAAAGCCCTAGGCCTTCACCCATGACCTGAGTAAAAGCAGAACCCCAGACCTGTGTGTGTTCTCGCTCTACCCACAACTTCACTGTGTGTCCCAGGTACGCGGGGTAATTTCCAGGTCCTATAAGTAATAAACTTTCCCCCCTCAAAGTTCTGTGATGGTTATTGCTAAAGGGCATTTTGCAACCATGAGAAGAACCACAAGGGTTGGCATAGCCACAGTGCTGGATATTGGGAAGCTGAGGCTGGCACAAAACATGGGGATTATCTATGTCTGAATCTGTACCTGTACCTAATTCTCGGTAGACTTACAGGTAAAACATAGTGCTTTATTGTCATTTTCATTTGTGTTGGCAGGAAGCTTTCCCTTTCATTTCTTTCCATCTGCTAAAATCATACTTACCTTTGAGGACCCAACTCCAAATGCCCCTCTCTACAGGGCTTTTGTGAGTCTACAGGTAGATGGAAGAGCGCCCTTCTCTGTGCTCCAAGGACTTTGTACTTAGCTTGAAGACAGTACTTCCGCTTTCTAGCCTCGTTACATTACATTCCACACCATCCGTCTTCTTCTCTTGACTTGGATATCGCATCAACGTCCTCTCTGTGTGTCTCATAACAGTTGCACATAGTAGGTGCTCCATGAATGTCTGCTGGATCCATTTGTCCATCCACAAGGGGAAGAGAACTAATCAGGGCTGGACATCAGCGGTGTGCCAGGCATTGTGCTATGTGCCTTGCATAGACTGTTTCCTTCATCCTTTTAACTGGTCCATCAGACAGAAAGATAGAAAATGCTCATCAGCTCTATACAGCTCTTCTCCCCTTCATTTAGTAGCAGAACTTTTGCATTTTTGGTCAGATTCATGGCTGCCAAGAAAAACAAGTGTCCTTCCTAGCCTCCCTTTCACTGTGGCTGCGTGATGTGTGTGGTTCCTGGGTGAAGCACTAGAAAGGAAGGGAAAGGGAGCCCTTTCCTCCTGGTGGGCATATGGACGCAGAAGATGTGGTGCTGAGCCATCTCCAAAGGGGCGTGTGCCCTGGATGGGGCTGGAGCCACCTGGACAGTTACTGAGAGAGAAATGAACATCTGTCTTATCTAAGCCATGGAGATTTGGGGTCATTTCCACAGTAACCAAACCTAAATATGAACCAGTGAGGGTAGGTTCTGATATGCTTCTGTCAGAAATGGAGAACCTCTGGTTCAGGGAAACTATTGAAGAACTCACTCAACACCACCCAGCAGTGAGTGGGTCTGAAGCCGTGGTCACCAACTTTTCAGACCTCGTGGACCACGGATTGGTGACCGCTGGTCTGAAGCAAGTCTGAGGTTTCCAGAGTCCACTCTGGCATATGTCCTTGGACCTAATACTCAGGGATGGCTGGTGAGCTGAAGTCCTATGAATTGACATGCATTATTTTGGAGTCTACTCATAGGAGGTGGACCTGACTTTCTTCACCTGATAAAGAAACCCACCGTCTCATTCCCGCTGCTCCAAGACCATCAAGGTTCCCTACCAGCAAGTCCAAACTGCTAGCCTGGCCTTCCAGGTGCTCCATTGCAGGATAGCTTTGATCCACTTCCCTAAAGACAGCTTTCTGCCCAGCTGGGCACACTGACCCTTTAGGTAGAGTAAAAGCACTGCAGTAGGAATTCGATGACCTCACCCACAAAACTAAAACTAGTGGAAAACGTCTCTGAGTTATTGGGAAGATTGAATAAATCAATGTGTATAGAAGCTCCCGATGTCCTTTCTAGACAGGACACTAGGAAGACTCCCAGAGCCTGGGATGGGTGCAGCATTCTAGTTCTTAAAGTTCAAGTAGGGAGCTCATTGGTTGAAATTCTGAATTGCAGGTATCACACATCAGCCCAGGTAGTTGAGGGGAGGTGGGATATATATAGTAAAGAGTTTTAGGTCACTCACAGAAACTTTCTGAGAGAGCCAGAGAGGCAGGACTGGAGGTCAACCAAAGTGTCACCCAGAACTGCCCCAGGGAAGACCTCACTGCAGCCTGTGTGAGTTCTCAGAGTACTTGTGTTGCTCACACCTGGGTGCTTCTTCTAGAATTTCTTCCTTGGAAAGCTGTTGCCTTGGGTACTGCTAGGCTAGAATGGACCCCGAGTGGCACCTGTTGTTTTAATCCACTGTGTTCACATATATACAGATGTACCCAGATGTGGGGATATCTAGTTGGTAGAGTTTTGGTCACATGTTTTGGCTTTTACCTGCAAGGGAGTTTGGGAAATTGAGTATCTGTGTTAAATTCAGTCTCATGGCTTTCAATTTCATCAATATGCTTGTGACTCCAAAATGAATACATGTAGTTCAGGCCTTCCACTGAACTCCACACTTGTATATTCAACAGTCTACTCAATAGTCCCCCTTGGATGCCGCATAGATACTTCAAACTCAACACACCCCAAACTGAACTCCTGAATATACCCACGGTGATAGGCTGAGCCATGACATCCAAGATATCAGTGCCCAATTCCTGAAACCAGTGAATTTTACCTTCTATTTATAGATGAGGCTTTGCCGATGGGATTAAGTGTCTTGAGATCAGGGCTTATCCTGTATTACCCAGGTGAGCCCTAAATGTAATTATAAGTTTCCTTTTAAGATGGAGGCAGAGGGACATTGACATGGAAGAGGAGAAAGCAGGTGATAGTGGAAGAGAAATTAAGTGATGCACTTTGAAGATAAAAATCAAGGACTCAGATTCTTCCCTCAGGAGGTCCCCGGGAAGGAGCCAGCCCCACTGACACCGGGTGAAACTGGTTCCTGACTTCTGGCCTCCAGAACTGTAGGAGAGGAAATTTGTGTTGTTTTGAGCCACTAAATTTATTAGGGCAACAATAGGAAACTAACACCCCTAAACTTGGTCTACCCATAGTCTTCCTGTCTCAATTGATAATAATCCCCACCCTTCTAAAAACCTCCAATTGCCCCTTCCAAAAACCTTGAGCCACCCTTCACTCCTTTTCTTCTCTCACCCCTCTCCAGAAAATCCTGCAGGTCCAACTTACAAAATTGCTGAAGTATGCAGTCATCTACTGTGACCAGCCTGTTTTGAGTGGCTGTCATCTGTCACCTGGATTATGGCCATGAACCCTGGCCTCTTTGAAACCTAGATACTAGAATTAACATTTTAGTTTTCAATAGGGAAATTTTCAAACATACATGAAGCATAGAGAATAGTCCTTTAAAAAGTCAGTCATCTCATGCATGTGCTCACAATCCTGCCATGGCTCTCATGTCGCTCATGAGAACCAAACAGCCCCCCTCCACCCCACCTCCCGCCTCCCTTCTCTGATTTCTCTCCTTACTCCCCCTGCTCTCACTGAGCCCCAGCCACAGTGGACTCCTGGAACATGCCAGGCACATCCCCACCTCGGGGGCTTAGCCCTCGCTGTGTCCTCTCCCTAGAAGTCCTTCCCAAGCTCTCCATGTGGCTGCCTCACTTCTGTATTCGTTCATGCCTCTCCTCTATGAGATTACCTTGACTTCAGTATCTAAAATTACAACCTGCAGACTGTGAACTTTGTACGGATACAGATCATGCGAAACTCCTCTTCGCAACACACATTGCACTGTACACTGCTGCTCCTGAAATAGGAAACTGGTGCCACTCTGGCAGAGGTGCCTCAGTTTACCTCCCCTGCTGCAGGATGTGTAAGGTGAATGAGGGTGGCTCTTCTCACTGCCCTCAGGGCTTTCCGAGTGCTTTGGACGTGTCAAGCCTCCAGTCCAGCACTCAGGAGTCTTCACCTGTTTCATTCCTACCACAAATTCTTGCCAGGTGGGCAATTTGACCCCCAATGATGCTAGGCTCAGAGAACATGGACCCAGGCATATAAAACAAATGAAGACAAAACCATGTTTCTATCTGTGCATAATAATGGGTGTAAATGATAGAAATAGGTCTGAGAAGGTAAACTCCAAATTGCTAACTTCTAGGGAAGGGAGAACTGGAAAAGGTAAAAGGAGACTCTCATTACTACTGTGTTTAGTTTGGTATTACTCATTTTCTTAAAAAATAAATTTATCCTTTTATATATTAGTTAATTGCCTAAAAGCAAAAATAATGTAATCAATATTGAATGAATCAAGTTTGGGACATTAACTGAATCAGAAGTGCAATTGTAAAAAATGTCCAGCAGGAGGAGCCCTGGTACAAGTTTGTAGGCTGCTGGGGAATGCCTTTAGCACAGCGGTTCTCAACCTGTGGGTCGCAACCCTTTGGGGGGTCGAACGACCCTTTCACAGGGGTCGCCTAAGACTATCGGAAAACACATATTGAATATATAATTACATATTGTTTTTGTGATTAATCACTATGCTTTAATTATGTTCAATTTGTAACAATGAAAATACATCCTGCATATCAGATATTTACATTACGATTCATAACAGTAGCAAAATTACAGTTATGAAGTAGCAACGAAAATAATTTTATGGTTGGGGGTCACCACAGCATGAGGAACTGTATTAAAGGGTCGCGGCATTAGGAAGGTGGAGAACCACTGCTTTAGCAGAAAGGGTGACCATCATTGTGGCACGGGCCTGACCAATCAGAGCAGACACCCGGTGGCCTCATCAGGAGAGCCACTAGCCTTAGCAACTGGCCAGACATGTGGTGGGTACCAGCAGCAACCGCAGCAGGAGTGGGACTAACCCTGCTCATTGTTGTATCTTCAGCCCCTGGCTCAGTGCTTGGCACATGAAAGGTGCTCAATAAATATCTGATGAGTAAATAAATGATTGTTCTCTGGGATTGACCTTTCTTTAGAGCCACATTTTTGGACAAAATGTGTTAAACCTTCTGAGACTTCCTAGCATGCCCTCCTCCAGGCCATGGATGCCAGTTCGTGTTGCTTTGTCATGCGTCCAGCTTCGTGCAGACACTCAGGCACCTGATGGAACAGTGGATTCTTCCCTCGAAGCCAGAACACTCTGCGGGGAGGGGGTGTGGCAGGACCCTGTGTACACCCGCTGTGGGTGTGGCTAGGAAGCAGGTTAAGCTCAGAGCGGGTTAAATAAACAGACTCTGGAAAGGAAGACTGTAAAGCAAGCCCGCATGCAGCCCAGCCAATATAACGGTATGTAAGGAACATTTTAATAAAACTTTCGTAGCTTGATTTTTACAATATCCTGTTATACATAATTATTAATAATGAACTACAACGTTCGCTAATGACTGATTACTACATAATCGTGTTGCATTCATTTCCCTACACGCCTTACATGCGGGCACACCATTTCTCTCCACTAATACTAGCAGTGAATATTTTAGCAGCCAATTGCCATGTCGTTAGTTTTGTACTGACTTGTTTGGTGTGCGCAACAGGAAATATTTCACTTTCAGAGAACAAGAAAAATAGGTTTATTTGCTTTATGCTTATTAATTTGTGCAGTTATTCCAGTATCTGGTAAGTTAATATTCAATAAAAATATTAATTTTTATTAAAATGTTCTATTATTTTATGCTAGCAATTACTCTTTTATTTCAGTCCTTTGTTATTAAGTATTTCTCTCTTCTACCGCGACCAGCGTGGCTAGAGAGCGGACAGGAGTCCTGAGTAGGGGCAGCTGGGGATTGAGAGGATGAAAGAAAGAGACAGACACAGAGACAGAGGGGAAAAGCTGGGACCGGGTGGGACAGCTGGCCCTCCCATGGAGAGACAGTGACCCAGAGCTGGTGCAGCGCGTTTATTATATACACTATAATTCCAGGAAGTTTTACTAGAGTTTAAAACAAAGGAAATTATGTGAAATCATGGTTAAAGATCAAGCTATAATCATGGTTAAAGATCAAGCTGTAATTTTTCATTCTTTGTGGCTTCTTTGTAATGTCACTCTTGGCTAAGCACGGATAATTGCGTCTGTTCCTTGCACCTGGCTGAACTTAGATAATGAAACCCACCCCCCGGCCCCTGAGCTAAGGGTCAGGCTGATGACGTACCTGCCTCTGGCATGGTATGTCTCTAGGACGTGGCTCTGCCAATGCCACTGGACTCAGCCGACAATAATTAAAGAAATGCTCATGTGCCTTTCCAGGTGCTCTCTACACTTTCTATTCAGCATGTCTCTATCAAAATAAATCTACATATCTATGAAAATTGAAGCTTTTGTTTTTGTGGCCCACATAAACTTAAACTTTGTTTATTTGGCCTGTGTTAGCCTTTGAGTTTGACATGTTTGCTGTAAAGGAACAAAATCTAAGACGATCTGGCATGTTGCAGGGTGTTCACTGGTGTGACTACTGATGTTGATTGTAAGAGTGGGATCAATTTCTTAGAGAAACTCTGCCCAGCTGGGCGCCATCAAATCATGTAGCTTGCCGTAACCCACAGGCGCCAACTTTCTCACTCTTTGGGGTCTTGAACATGCTGGTCTCTCTGGGTTGATTTCTCTTCCTGTTCTGCAATCCATTTGGCAGACTCTATGGCCCACCTTAAGCATCACCTCCTCCCTGAATCCTATGGCTCCCACCCCCCACTAGAACCTTGGCTGTTCTTTGCTCCTTTGCTTCCCCAGCTGTCTGTGAATTCCCCTAACATGGTCCATCTCCAATCTCTGGTCACGGTTTGGGACTATGGCTTCTTTGAAGACTTACCCATCTTTGCACCCTTGGCCTGGTCATGCCTGGAGAAAGTGGACATCCTACATGTGGTTTTAATGATAGAAAGGATATGTGAATGAACTTCAGAGAAGAAAGCACAGGGTGGGTAATATTTTAATGTTCTTTAATGTAAGTTTTGTTAGAGGAGGTCGGGGATGGTACGAGAGAAGATTAAAAGCATCCCGTGTCATACTTTTCTGTATTTATGCTATTTTTCAATCAAACATTAGAAATGGGTGACATATTACTTGTGTGGGTGAGGAGAGAGGGTAACAAGTGGCATGAGACCTTGGGATACCCCGAAAGGAAGAGGAAAGGTCCCAACTGATTTCCAATGCGCAGTTTGTCTCAGGGCAGCCAGCCTCTTGGGCAGATCCCACAGAAGCCCCGGCCAAGGGTGTCTCTTCGGCCAGGCTTGGAGAACACAGTGTCCACTGCCTTTGGGTTGCCGGGTTACCATCCACTTCAGCACTCACAGCACTGGCCTGTGAATTAACTAGATGCTGCCATTTTAAGTTACATGGAAAAGAAAATACTTTATTTTTTAATGACTAAAATAGTTTACTTTTATCTGAACATAAAAGTAATAACACCGGCTCCCTTGAAAGAATTTAAAAAATACAGAAAAAAAATATTTCCTGTCATACTATGTGCAAAACAGCAGATTTTTCTCCATATCTATTCACACACACACACACACCACCACCACCACCACCACCACCACCACCAACAACAACAACAACAACAATTTTTTTTTTAAATTAATGTTTAGAGAGAAACATCAGTTGGCTACTTCCTGCACACTGCTACCGGGACCAAACCCATAACTGGGGCATGTGCCCTGACAGGGAATCAAACCAGCAACCTTTGGTGCACAGGATGACACCCAACCAACTGAGCCATGCCAGCCAGGGCCACATTTATAATTTTAAACACATGAGGCTATGCTTGACATCAAGAATGCAAGTGAGAACAGAATCATTGAATAGAAGGTTCTAGGCTTTTTTACATGTTAAAAATGCTGATTTCAAACATAAGGTTGCCTCCTAATTGGTCTCCTGTTTCTGATCCATTTCCCCTCCAGCCTAACGTCTAAGACATTCAATCATCCTAAGCTAGGATCCTGATTACAACAAACTTCTCCACCCCCCAGATCAAAATATTCAGTGCAAAATACAATCTAGCATCCAGGATCTCTCCACTGGCCCCCAACTACCTTCCTAGTCTCAGGTCCCCAGGGACCCTCATGCTCTCCAGGTGCTTCTCTCAGTTCCCCATTCTCCGCAGAAGCCTCCGCATTCGGTACCTTTGCTCACTTCCTCCTGGAAAACCCACGTTGTCCTAGTTTCGGGTGCATCTGTTTTTAGGTCTCTCTTGAGGACAGTGACTTTATCCCTCCGTCCTTATGTTTGTCACAGTGCTTCCCCCTGACCAACCGTGACCCAGTAAACATTTGGTACATGAAGGAACCAACACTGAATTGGCATCTAAGGAAGTGAGTTCATGGGCATGAAGAACCCAGAACAGTGCCAGGCCCGTTGCCAGGGAGCCCTGTGTAGGTGTTACTTCCTCGCCTTGTTATTGCTACTGGAGTTGTTTGACAACCATCAAAGCATTATCTACCAGTACAGTACTTTTAACACAGATCAAGATACTACCGTGCAGTAGGCACTATGCTTAGTACTTTCTTTCATTCTTTTAAAATATTTTTATTGATTTTTAGAGAGAGAGAAAGAGAAGGGAGAGAGAGAAACCTCAGTGTGAGAAACACTGATCAGCTGCCTCCCACACGCCTCCTATGGGAGATCAAGCCCACAACCCAGGTATGTGCCCTGACTGGGAATGGAACCAACTGGCAACGTTTTGGTGGATGGGATGACGCCCAACCAACTGAGCCACACTGGCCAGGGCTGTGCTTAGTACTTTCACACAGGCCCTTTTTAATCTTCACCCAACTTCTGTTTCAGAGGAAAATGTCAGAGTAGAGAGCTCTCCTTACTTGGCCAAGATCATGCGACTTTGGTGTCCCTGAGAGTTTCCTGGTCAGGGCAGTGAGGGTGGCAGTGGGCCTTAGCAGAAGCAGTGGCACACCAGCTCTGTTTCTTCATCAGTTGACATGTTCAGTGCTAACATCGTGCCTGGCACACAGGGGGTTCCTCCTAACTGGTCTCCTGCTTCTGATCCATTTCTCCTCCAGCCTAACATCTATGACACTGGCCCAGCAATCATCCAAAGCTAGGATCCCGATTGCAACAACCCTCCCTACCACCGAGGACAGAATCATCAGTGCAAAATAGCTGCATAGCTGCTGAACAAGCCAATCAATGTCAGGCATGTGACCACAAAAGAAATGCTCAGGGAAGGTCCCAGAGCACAAGAGAGAGAGCTGGGTGGGCGTGTGGGCACATGAGTTCTCGTCTTCCCTGTTCTGTTCCGGGTTTCGGCAGCAGCCACCTGAGGAGTTGGTCATTTTCCCTCTAGCACCACAGACCTGGGGCCAGGGGATTTTCAGCCCTGAAGAGGAAGTGGACACCATGATGGTAAAGATACTGACAGCTCAGCAAGTTGAAAGACATGAGTGCCCCTGATTCCCACGGAGAGAAGGCGGAAATCCCCGTGGCTCTGGCATGATCTCAGGCCCGCCCGGCTCCGTTCAACCTTGTCAATGTCCCCCAAAGCTTCAGTGGAATAGGGTAAAACAGAAAACCCATTGGAGAAGGAATTTCAGACCTTTGAGAAAAAGCCTAACAATGTCTGTGAGACCTTTCTTGCAGAGATATCTGATGTGCCTGGTGCGTATGTGAAGGAGGCAGGACACACACAAAGGTCAGAGTATGAGGACATGTGAGGGTCTGGATTCTGAGGCATCTGACAACGCTGGTAAATAAAAAAAGGACAAAAAAAGAATGAAAATATTCCTGATTATTGGTTGATTGAAAGTATATATTGGGCCCGGCCTGTGTGGTTCAGTGGTTGAGCATCAACCTATGAACCAAGAAGTCATCACCAGTTCAATTCCTGGTCGGGGCACATGCCTGGGTTGCAGGCACGATCCCCATTGTGGGGTGTACAGGAGGCAGCTGATCAATGATTCTCTCTCATCATTGATGTTTCTATCTCTTCTTCCTTCCTCTCTGAAATCAATAAAAATAAAATACATTTTGGAAGGCCCAGGACTTTGCTAAAAAAAAAAAAACACACATGGAGACTTTCTTCTGTTGGTGGGAGGACACAAGGTAAGGACCACATCCTGGCTGCCTGGTAGACCACATCTGAAACACACCTCGAAAACAGTTGTTAGGGACTGAATCATGTCCCTTCTCCCCAAAGTTTACATCTTGTTAGGGCAGCCCTAGCAAACCAAGAATATTTTAAAGGTAAGGTACAGAGGCAGACATGTGGAAGTGGAAAACAGCTTTCTATTTTATTTTATTTTATTTTATATTTTTATTTTCTTTACTTTTTTAAATATATATATATATATATATTTTATTGATTTTTTACAGAGAAGAAGGGAGAGGGATAGTTAGAAACATCGATGAGAGAGAAGCATCAATTAGCTGCCTCCTGCACACCCCCTACTGGGGATGTGACTGCAACCAAGGTACATGCCCTGACTGGAATTGAACCTGGGACCCTTCAGTTCCCAGGCTGACACTCTATCCAATGAGCCAAACCAGCTAGGGCTATTTCCTTTATTGATTAAGGTATTACATATGTGTGCTTATCTCCCCTTACCCCAGGGGTGGGCAAACTTTTTGACTCGAGGGCCACAGTGGGTTCTTAAACTGGACCAGAGGGCCGGAACAAAAGCATGGATGGAGTGTTTATGTGAACTAATATAAATTCAAAGTAAACATCATTACATAAAAGGGTACGGTCTTTTTCTTTTTTAGTTTTATTCATTTCAAACGGGCCGGATCCGGCCCGCGGGCCGTAGTTTGTCCACGGCTGCCTTACCCCCTCCCCCTGCTCATGCCCTCACCCGCCTGGTGTCTGTGTCCATTGGTTATGCTTATATGCATGAACTCTCCCCCTTACCCCTACCCTCCCTTACCTTCCCTCAGAGGTTTGACGGTCTGATCGATGCTTCTCTGTCTCTGGATCTGTTTTTGTTCATCAGTTTATGTTGTTCATTATATTCCACAAATGAGTGAGATCATGTCATATTTATCTTTCTCCGACTAGCTTATTTCGCTTAGCATAATGCTCTCCAGATCCATCCATGCTGTTGCAAATGGTAGGAGTTCCTTCCTTTTTACAGCAGCATAGTATTTCATCGTGTAGATGTACCACAGTTTTCTAATCTACTCATCTGCTGATGGGCATTTAGGCTGTTTCCAATCTTAGCTATTGTAAATTGTGCTGCTATGAACATAAGGGTGCATATATCCTTTCTAATTGGTGTTTCTAATTTCTTGGGATATATTCCTAGAAGTGGGATAACTGGGTCAAATGGGAGTTCCATTTTTAGTTTTTTGAGGAAACTCCATACTGTTCTCCACAGTGACTGCACTAGTCTGCATTCCCACCAGCAGTGCAGGAGTGTTCCTTTTTCTCCACATCCTCGCCAGCACTTGTCATCTGTTAATTTGTTGATGATAGCCATTCTGACAGGTGTGAGGTGGTACCTCATTATCGTTTTGATTTGCATCTTTCAGATGATTAGTGACTTTGAGCATGTTTTCATATGTCTCTTGGCCTTCCTTATGTCCTCTTTCGAAAAGCAGGAAAGCAGCTTTCTTGATTTCTTCTTCCATGAGACAATAAAACTGGTATTTGCCCAGGGTGCTGAGTAGATGTGAGTGACTGACCAGCATCACAGTGAGGAGTACCCAAGACCCACTCCACAGTCCAAGCAGTGCTGATTCCGTTCCTGGTTCCTATTCCTCCAATTACTGAGTCTTTCAGAAATTCCTCAGTGCAGGAGAGTGGAATTCATGAAAATGATTCCTCATGGAAGACTTTGCAGTTGCTGGAACTTAACAGGCTTTTGAGACACAGAGTTCAGCCTTGTACTTCATTGGAGACCTTTGTCACCAAGGAAGAGGGCAAACTGGAACACAGTACCGGCCAGCAGGGCACAAGTATCGCTGAGAAGTGGAAGCTGCTATTTTAAGACTTGGAGAGGTTCCGAATGTCCACATTAGCAACCAGTGAAGCAGGCTGTAGAATCTGAACTATGCTAATACCAATACAGTTGTTCAGTACTTACAGCCTTACCTAGTTTGTTTTTGTGTTGTCTTGGTAGAGACTATTTAAGATATTTCCAAAAAATAAGAAATGTCTATGTATTAAATCACTTTACTTAGCATTTTAGGAATTAGTTGTGTTTCTCTCCCCTTCCCTTAAAAGCTGTGGCTTGCACTAAGTTCTCCAAAGCATATTTATTCGTTGTTATGCTGTTTGGGTCCTTTGAAAGTCCTATTGTTATATAGCTATTAAGGATTGCCGTGTTGTGGAAATTACCCAAACTGTTCCCTGAAATTTCAATTTGAAGAAAAGGCATGTTGACAAGCCAGTGTAAGTGTGTGTGTTTCCATGCCGTGCAGAAGCAGCAGGGGTTAGTTTGGCTTGAACCAGCTGCACCTGCAGGATTTTGATATAGAACTGTGACATAACTCTAAGACGGTTCTTGTAAGATTTTACCATTTGGGAATAGCAAGCTCATAGTTAAAAGTTCTCAGAAGAACACATTAAATGTGTTTGGATTCTGTGTGACACAGAGATGTGCACAGAATTATAATCAGAATGAAGGTTTTGTTTCCACTGGCTGTTGTTAGGAGAATGTAAGGGAGGGAGGGAGAGCGTCACTTCTGACCCTCATTGACTGGTACTTAGACCAGTAATGGTCCTCTGTTTGTGTGGGATGGAGACACAGGGTGCTTTGGGATTACAGAGCAGGGAGTCTAATGCAGTCTAGCCTCAGGGTACCAAAAAGTGGAGACCAAACAGAAAAGGGCTATTTAGCCAGAGAGGCAGGAACAGGAGGGGGTGGGTTGAAAGTATTTCCAGGCAAGGAGACCAGTATGTACAAAGTTTATGTTCTTAGCTACCAAGGTTGTCTTAAATGCTTGCACTTTGCTTATTTAACACATTTATATAGTCCAGTGATGGCGAACCTTTTGAGCTCGGTGTGTCAGCATTTTGAAAAACCCTAACTTAACTCTGGTGCTGTGTCACATATATAAATTTTTTTATATTTGCAACCATAGTAAAACAAAGATTTATATTTTTGATATTTATTTTATATATTTAAATGCCATTTAACAAAGAAAAATCAACCAAAAAAATGAGTTCACATGTCACCTCTGACACGCGTGTCATAGGTTCACCATCACTGATATTGCCATTGATTATCTTGCTCAGGAGTTCTAGGAGAGGTCATGACTGTTCAATGTATTACACCTAAGGACACAAGACTGAACTTGGCCCTGCGGCTGTGCCCTTCTCCAAGGTAGTTGCCGAACAAGCTGCTCTAAATAAGTATGGCACAGATTGGAAATCACCATCATTATTTAACTTTTAGGTTGTCAGGCTTCCCACTCAAGGCCTACCCTGTCCAAGTCGAGGTGGATGGGTCCCTGAGGCCATCACATCCAGATGCATAAGTACAGCAACCGTATCAGGAGCCCTGCCTTCCAGACAGGGGATGATGGGACACTGGGAGATGGAAAGAGAAACATCTAGGCAGAGAGATTGGGAATTCAAAGTTCAGTGTCTATAATTAGAGCTTTATGGAAACTTAGCCAGGCTCATTCATTTATCTGAGGCTGCTTTTGAGCTACTGGGGCACAGGTGACCAGCTGTGGCAGAGACTGTATGTTGGGCAAAGCTGGAAGTGTTTATGACCTGGCCCTGTACAGAAAGTGTCTTCTGAGCTCTGACTCAAAGTCCACAGTCAGTGGCTACCCTGGGAGAATATTGGACAATCTGCTGGGTGCCTCATGGTGCAGTACAAGGAAATCATATCACATTTTCTCCCAACATCCTCTGCTCTGCGGTCTGAGCCCTGAAAAGCCTGTGAGAAGCAGTTTCTCAGGGAGAAGGAGGAGGCAGTATTTCCCTCAGGTTTTTATGGAGCTCTTTTCCCTTGGGAAGCTGAGAGTCAAGGAACTGCATTTCTTTTGTACAACAAACTGTTGTGCACAATGGTCAGATTACATTGCTGATTGACTTAACAAGTTAGAAGTTGTTCTGACTGTGCCCCAACATAGAGAATAAATCCAGGCAGTGGATTTAGGAGGTGATCCCAGGAAACACTGGTGAGGAAGTGGGAGGAGAGCCAATCTGGGGGTATTAAGTGAAGACAACCGCTGCTTAATCCTGCAGACAGTAGAGAACATCCTTCAGAGTTGTTGCACCTGAGATGGGAGGAGGTTGATGTATTTATCTACCCATTAGTCATGGGTTGAGGACTGCTCCCCTGGGGACATCTGGTCTACACTGTAGTGGCTACTGACAGCAGCAGTAGAGATGGGATGATGATGGCAGCAATGTGACATCACTTATCCTTTTATCCCCAAGCCTGTGCCAGTGACATCTGCATAAATATGAACTCTGGCCTGAGATCTGTGCCAGAAATTGCCCCACTCAGGCAGTCAATTTTGCCAGTACATTATTACAAAACCAAAACATACACATAGGCATTGCAACCAAGTATGTCAGGGGGGTTACTGAAAATTTTCAGAGTTTAGAATCTCTCTGTGTGTGTTTAAAATATGTTTTTTATTGATATTTAGAGAAAGAGGAAGGGAGAGGGAGAAAGGAAAACATTGATGAGAAACATCATCAATTGGCTGTCTCCTGCATGCTCCCTACTGGGAATCAGGGTGCAACCCGGGCATGTGCTCTGACTGCAAATTGAACTCGTGACTTCTTAGTTCATGGATTGAAGCTCAACCATGGTACCATACCAGGCAGCCAGAGACTCTGGTTTTTGAAAACTGCTGCCACATTGCAAAGAAAATATCCCCAGGCTTAGAACTAAAACTAAATTTAAAGATTGGTACAATGGACAGAAAATAAATATTTTCATATGAAGTTTTGGATGATCCAATTATTAACAAGGAAGACAACTTTAACATTAACTTTCCTTGAAATAGTTGGCACCTTGAAAGAATATTTAAAGAAACATTTAGAATTATATAGAAATCATGAAGCCACTTCTGGTTTGTTGCATGACATACACAAGTTACAGATAATGTCAGAGGCAACATCAAAATGCCATGTACAACTTTACATTTAAAACCAAATTCAGACTTGACCTGCATGAATAGTTAAGTCTTTTTAGAAAAATTGTTCTGGTAGTCATCAGTTCTATATATTATAATTTATATTAGGAAATCATTTATCATATTTATTTCATTGCTGTCAATGTCTACAAAATGTATTTCATAGCTCTAGTAACAGTTACACCAGTAGAAAATCCTTCTCAAAACATATATTATCAAACATTATTTGCAATCTTGAGCTTGCCAAGAGTGATTGGCAAACTTCTACTATGTTGACTGAAAATGAAGTTGCCACAAGTATGTATTTTGATGACCTAGCAAATGAATTTCCAGGAAAGTGAACAGTGAAATCTTATGATCAGTCTAGATAGCACATTGATAAAGTATTATTTATTGTATCATATAAATTATATATTTTAGCCTTAACTGGTTTGGCTCAGTGGATAGAGCATCAGCTTGTGAACTGAAGGGTCCCGGGTTTGATTCCAGTCAAGAGCATGTACGTTGGTTGCAGCCTCTTGTCTCTGGTCAGGAGCATGTGGGAGGCAACAAATCGATGTGTCTCTCTCACATTGGTGTTTCTCTCTGTCTCTCCCTCTCTCTTCACTTTCTCTAAAAATCAATGGAAAAAATATCCTCGGGTGAGGATTTAAAAAAAAAAGTATTATATACTAGAGGCCCAATGCACGAAATTCATGCACTTGGGAGGAGGGCCTCAGCCCAGCCTGCACCTTCTCACAATCCAGGAGCCCTCGGGGGATGTCTGACTGATGGCTTAGGTCTGCTCCCCACAGTCAGACATCCTTAGCACTGCCACCGTTGCTCTCACCAGCCATGAGCCCGGCTTCTGGCTGAGCAGCGCTCTCCCTGTGGGAGCACACTGACCACCAGGGGGGCAGCTCCTACATTGAGTGTCTGTCCCGTGGTGGTCACTGTGCATCATAGTGACCCATCGTTCCACCATTCGGTCGATTTGCATATTGGCCTTTTATTATATAGGATTGTATTACAGAAAATATATAGAAATATATGAAAATATTATATTCTTGCAATTTGTAAGTTTTGTGTTGTTACTTATTGTCACAATTCTTAGTAATAGAATATTTTTAAAGGAAAAAGCTTTATAACTTAGTAACTTTAGGTGCACTTTCACCCCTGCTATTTGTACATTTTGCATTTGCACAAATTAGGTAGTTGGCCTTTCTGCTAGAACCATGGTTTCTTCTGGGTCCTATGGCTAAAATGTCAATAAGTTCAGAGCCTTAAAGGCACTTGAGAAAGAACTCTTAACCTCCTTGTCAACCACTGAGCCAAGTGATACAAGTTATAAGAAAAATATAGCAGGGAAGGGATATAGAATACTGGGCTGGGGGCTATGGTTTAAATAGGGACACCCAGAAAGGCTTCACTATAAGGGAAGGGAAGAGGCCAGATCAGGTTGGGTCTTGCGGGCCATTTCACAGACTTTTCTCTGAATGAGATGAAAATCCATTAGAGGCCCATTGGAAAGAGCTTTCTGGCCACAGCATATAGATGCCCCCAAACTCTGGTTGAGGATATAAACCAAATATAAATCACTAAGAAGGTAATGTGCTAACCTGCTAGAGTTTCCTTCCATCAATGTGTTACCTTCCACCTCTATGTCTTTAATATGATGTCATATCCAAAATAAATCACACCGTACTCTTCTAAAATGTCAGGTTACATATGTCCAGCTTTCCTCAAAGCTGTGTCTGTCTCTAGGGTTCAGATAAGTCTGGGGCTTGCAGAACTCCATTTGTAGGAGAAATTGGTAGATAGCAAAAGGGTTCCAGAAAGTGGAGACAAATCTGATGGTCATTGTCATTTATGTAGTGGAGACTGGCCGTGGACACACACACACATGTTCATGTGTAAAGACCTAACATCTTGGTTGGCACGTGACAGTGCCAGTTGGTGTCCTTTGTCCCAGTGTAATTATTAGCAGCATATTTCTCTGCTAGGGGAAGCTTTAGGGAGGAGCACGGTGAGAAACAGAGCCATAAATATCATTGTGGGGGCACCCAGCAATCAAAGAGTGACCCAGCCACAGCACAGCCAGAGTCCCAGCAAAGGTGATCACTGAAGGCAAGGATGAGACGGCAACCTTAAAAATGAAATAGCCAGTTATTTTGCCAGCAAAATGAATTTATTCTGGAATAGCAGAAGAATTGCAAATCAGGTCATGCAAATGGTGAACCATAAGAATTCTGGAGAACAAAGAAATGGAACATTCTTTTACAGAGGAGAGGAGGAAGTTGGGTTTTTTATTTTTCAATTACAGTTGACACTCAATATTATTTTGGGAGAGGCTGTCTTAAGTGAAAGTCCATTAGAAGTAAGTAGAGTTCAGAGTTGTGGTGACTTCTCACTGGCTGAGATGTAGCAGTTTCTCATTGGCTGGTTTGTTGATGGGCAAGTAGAAAAACCTTCCTCCTGCTAGGATATGTAAAGTAATCTTCTGGTCAGCCTTTGTAAAGTAAGTTGTGAGGAGAGGTGGTATGTAAGAGCTCCCCCTTCAGGGCATCCTGACTCCATTTAAATGAGATTCACCTTTATTTTCAGAGAAGAGAACAAAATCAAACAGCCTTGTAGGCAGGCCTAGTTGACACACTCAGATTAGGATCATTAGAGGAGGGTTTAACAAAGTGATAATGTGCTGGAATGTACCAAGACCTGAAAAGTCAAACAGATGAGTGGTTACAAATGCATTGGCTCTTTGACCCACTGGCTCCATTGTTAGGAATTTATCCTATAAATCCCCGCCCATATAAAAAATGATGGATATATCAGATTACTCATTGCAACATTATTTATAAGAGAAAAAATGATTTCAAACCAACCAAATGATGTTCCCAACAGGGGATAGGTTAAATAAATTGTGAAACATCTTTCCTGTGGAATATTATGAAGTTGTAAAAAAGAAAAAGTAAAGAATCTCTCTAGGATATATTAGTAAGAAGGAAAAGGCAAGATACATAGTATTGTGTATTATGTTCCCCTTTGTGTAAGAAAAGGTAGGAAGTAATAATATTTATTCATGAATGCTTGTATTACCACAGAGAAAAGAGTGAAGGGTAGGGGACAGGAAGGTTGACAGGGGTGGAGTGACTTTTCATATTGTTTTCATTTTTGATCCATGTGTATGTATTGCCTTTTCAGAAATAACATAAAAAACACCAAATATAGTCTAAACCAAAAATAAGTACTCATATTATATGTGTTGGGGACAACACATGTTGTCCCCATTCCTAACAATGGAGCCAGTGGGTCAAAGAGCCAATGCATTTGTTAGGACTCTGGAAGGAAAGAGTCTAATGGGAAGGCCACTTTGAGAAAAACAGCGACCATCTGTCGATGAATCAATGAGCATGAGGCAACCCTGCAAGGAGGGGGACAGCTGGGGAAAGCTATTATCTGAATGTTTGTGCACCTCCCTGAGTTCATAAGTTGAAATTCTAACCCCCAAAGATAGTGGTATTTGGAGTTGGGGCCTTTGGGGGTGATTAGGTCATGAGGATGGAGCCCTCATGGATGGGATTAATGCCCTTATAAAAGAGGTCTCACAGAGCTCCCTCATCCCTGTACCATGTGAACACACAGCAAGAAGGTGCCCGCTGTAAACTGGGAAGAGGGCCCTCACCAAAACATGACCATGCTGGTGCCCGATCAGGGACTTCCAGCCTCCAGAACTGTGAGAATTAAATTTCTGTTATTTGTAAGCTCCCCAGTCTGTGGTGTTTTGTAATAGTAGCCCCAATGGTTAAGACAGGAAATAAATAACCAAACTGAACTCTCCTCCCTCCCTCTGGGAGAGCCTGCTGGGGCAGGATCTGGGCAGAGAACCAGATGTCAAAGAGTGGAAAATCTGGAGGCTCATCTGGGAGATGTGCAGCCTGCAGCCTCTTCAGTTATGTCACCTATGGGGAGTGAGCAAGAAAGAAAAATCCCGATAGAAGCCACAGAGCTTTGTGGCCAGACATGAAATACTTCCTGTGAGGACCCACAGCAAAATGGGAAGGCTTCAAAAGCCACTACATCGAGGTTGCTGGGGTTACTATGACCCCAATTGTGAACTCGGGCCTAAAAGGACCCAGGGATTCAAGTATGTTCATCTTGTAAATTTCTGAGTTTCCAATTATCTTCTCTCAGGCATGCACATGTCTACGGGTGCTCCTACAAAGGGTCATATGATAAATATTTGTACTTCCTGCCTACTTGCTCTGTTCTCAGGACCCCTGGAGTGGAGGCAGAAAGGCCAATACCCAGAGGAAGGATGCTGTCATCGTTCTGGGTGGTTTTAAACCATGTGAAGAGACAACAAAGGATGCAGCTGAACATGCACTTAATTTTGTTATTTCTGAACTGGAGGGTGGTTTGATAAGTGTGCCTGATGCAATGCAAAACATGTGTTGTCCCCAACACATATAATATGAGTACTTATTTTTGGTTTAGACTATATTTGGTGTTTTTTATGTTATTTCTGAAAAGGCAATACATACACATGGGTCAAAAATAAAAACAATATGAAAAGTCACTCCACCCCTGTTAAACTTCCTGTCCCCTACCCTTCACTCTTTTCTTTGTGGTAACACAAGCATTCATGAATAAATATTATTACTCCCTACCTTTTCTTACACAAATGGGAACATGATACCCAATACTGTGTACCTTCCCTTTTCCTTCTTACTAATATATCCTAGAGAGATTCTTTACTTTTTCTTTTTTACAACTTCATAATATTCCACAGGAAAGATGTTTCACAATTTATTTAACCCATCCCCTGTTGGGAACATCATTTGGTTGGTTTGAAATCATTTTTTTCTCTTATAAATAATGTTGTAATGAGTAATCTGCTATATTCATCATTTTTATATGGGCGGGGATTTATAGGATAAATTCCTAACAATGGAGCCAGTGGGTCAAAGAGCCAATGCATTTGTAAGATTGATACATTAATTCTTTGCTGGATCTCTATAGTCTAGTTATGAATTGAACAGTACATATTAATTCCAAGTAAAAAGCTCCAAAGAGGAAAATAAATGCTGAGTCCAGATAGAACCTTCAGTCAACTTAGAGTGCCAGTTCACACTAATGATGAATCTCTGAGTGTTTGTGTATGCCTTGAGCTACACTCTGGGAAGCAATTTGAAAAGGTCTAGCCATCTGATTACCTACAGATATATACCCCACCCCACTTCCAAATAAGCAAGTTTCTTAATTATTTTGGGGATTCCAGCTTTGAATTCTTCCACCAGGGCAAGTACTGTGCCAAATGATAGATGATTCCAGGGTTCCAAAGGCAGTGTCTAAAAAGTCCTCTCATTCATTGCAAAAGAAGCATAAGCTTCAAAATTATACAATAAAATATACCTTTAAAATATTTTTATTGATTTCAGAGAGGAAGGGAAAGGGAGAGATAGATAGAAACATCAATGATGAGAATCATTGATCGGCTGCCTCCTGCACGCCCCCTACTGGGGATCCAGCCCACAACCCAAGCATGTGCCCTTGACTGGAATTGAACCTAGGACCCTTCAGTCCACAGGCCAACGCTCTATCCACTGAACCAAACCAGCTAGGGCTAAAATATATCTTTGTTTTTAAAAATAACCATGGACTTGGGAAAAAACAAACGCACCAAACCAAACACACTAATAACAACAACAGTCAAACAAATATGAAAAAACCACTTTCCAGTGTTTTTGCTAATACACAGCAGGGTGGGTTGCTCATAAACAACACTGATGACAACACTAGAGGTCGTGGTCTTGTAAAGCAGACTGTGCAGTGAAACTTAGCTATTAAAGACCCTCAGAAGAATGGCCTCACTCTCAGAAACAACTTGCTGAGGGCTTTTCTTTATAATATCCAATTTTTTGGTTTTAGCCATTTTGGTCTGTGGCTAACAGTTTGCATCACAAAGCAGGGCTGGAGTTGGGATACATTCGACAAAAGGAATCTATTTTATATATTTAGTACAAGCCATACCCAGGAAGTGACACTCAACCATTTTCTTGAGCTGAGTGGAGACATGGTGAGAATGTGTTGAATAGGTTAAGAAAAATGGAGAAACATTTTGAGCTATATCGTGGCATGCATAACAATCAATTATCCTTAGTTAATAAGAATTCCTTCTCCAGAATAGACTCTAGGCCTGGACAGGGCAGACACCTTGTCTTGAAGGTCTTTTATGTTAATCTAGCCCATATCCAGTCACATAGCACAGGTTCAATGTACAGTTTTGAAATGTGTATATGAATGAATGAGTGAACTTTTGTGACATTATTTTGATGCTTATAGGCCATTTTCTTTTATGTGGATCATTTTTTAAGAACTTAAATCTAAACTGTGTATTAATATATGTAATTGTATATTGTATGGATATAGCTATGTGTATATATAACATGTGATCAAAAGGATAAATATAAATACAAGTTTATAAATTGTGTATATTTTCAAGTTATTTTGCAAAAGGCACATATTATACTTTTGATCAGAAAAAATTAATGCAATAAATATTTTTCTAAAAAGAAAAAGGAATAACTTATTTCTATATTCTTGATAATGTTGTCAGTAATTAATGTAACTTGGAGGGCTGAGCTACTTTTGTTCTGATTGAGTTTTATGATTATAGCTTTGAATATGTTTTAATTTCCAGTTTCTTTTGTTATTTTTCTTTTAACATCAATAATAATATTTTCATTCAAATTCCAGAAATTCATTGTAAGAATATCATAAGAAATGTGCCCAGCAGATTTTTTAAGTATGTTATAGCAAAAGATGGAAAATAAATTGTGGTATGATGATATACTAAAAGATTGTACATTATTAGAAATACTATATATGAAGAATATTTCAAGGCAGGTAAAATATCTATCATGTAATGTGAAGTTAGAATACTAAGATATAAATTCTGGGAAAATTATATGTATAACTATATATTATATATGTATATCTATATGATTATTAATATTTATGACATTTATTTCTGAGTGATGGAATTATGAGTAATTTCATTCTCTTCTTTGCACTCTTCTTAATTTTCAAAATTACATGTGAGCACAAAATTGTTATTGTAACTTGAAAAATTATTTGTAGAGCTGTTACTTTGAAAAAGGGATATATTTTTTCAATATAAGTTTGAACTTTGCTTTGACTACTAATTAATTAGCAAAATAAGTAGAATTTTGGCATTTATCAGGTTGAAAGAAATTTAATTTCAGAAACAAAATAATCAAAATGTCCTTCAGTAAGTGAGTGGATAAATAAAAGGTGTCACATTCAGACACTGGAATATTTTCAGTGCTAAAATGAGCTATCAAGCCATGAAAAGATATGGAGGAAACAAATGTGTATGACTAAGTGAAAGAAGCCAATCTGAAAAGGCTACATACTATATGATTCTATATATGACATTCTGGAAAAGCAGAACCAGGTAGGTAGTAAATAGATCAGTGGTTGCCAGGTGTTCGGGGGAAAGGAGTGATGAATAGGTAAAGCACAGAGGATATTTAGAGCAGTGACACTATTCTGTATAATACTACAATGGTGGACACATGTCATTATACATTTGTCATAGCCTATAGAATGCACAACACCAAGGGTGAGTCTCAATGGAAACTCTGGACTTTGGTTGACTATGATGTGTCAATATAGGTTCATTGATTGCATTAAATGTACTGCTGTGTTTGGGATGGCAATAGTGAGGGAGGCAGTGCATGTGGGGCAGGGGGCTGGGGCAAGGAAACTCTCTACTTTGTGCTCAGTTTTGCTGTGAGCCTCAAACTACTCTGAAAACGTAAGTTTATTTAAAACAAAAAATCAAAATAAAATCAGTGAATGATATTCAGTATCCTTACTTTCAATGAATTCTTTGGGGCTTTCTTTTGAGTCTTGTGTTTGTTTTGTTGTTAGCCTGCTCTGAAGAATGCTAAGTTGGGAACACATTGAATAGCTGCCTCATAGATACTCAAGTATGTGTTCCTCCCCCCAGCTGAAATATTTGACCTTCAGCCTCTTCATGTTGGAATATAAGAATGGAAAGCACAAGGGTTTAAGGGAATCAAATAAACACCTCATAAGAAAAGCTGTTGAGAACATCTTGGCATGAATTTTTGGGTGTTCTGGGTGGTTTGAAATGTATATATAGAATGACTAATATATAAACTTTGCCCAAGTTGCTAGGAGTGGGCTAAATTTGACACCAAGAGAGAGCTTTTCTGTTGTTTTTGAAAGTCAATATCTATTTACCCTTCTTTGGGTGACAATATCCTGATTTTTCTTCAGAAAACTTCCCCTGTATCATTCTAAGCCCACGTGGGTCTCCACTGCCCACTTCAGGCAGCAGGAGACTGAGGCCTAATCTAATCAGACCCAACCCCAGGCCATAGTGATTGGCTCAGAGCTAATGGGAAAGATTTTCTTAAGTGACTATAATTCAGTGGGGTGTGTGTGTGTGTGTGTGTGTGTGTGTGTGTGTGTACACGCACGTTTGCTCAGTAAGGGGGCAGCAAGGTTTAGAAATGTATTCTGGAGCCCAATGCTTGGGTTTGAATCTCAGTTCCCCAGTTCCACCATGTGCTAGTTAATTAGACCTTGGACAAATCATTCATCCTCCCTGGATCTCAATCTCCCCCTGTAAAAATGGGGCAAGAATACTCCCCACCTCCTGGGATTGTTGTGGGGATTGAAGGAGTTCATATTTGAGAAGACTGGTATGGTGTTTGTCTCCTTGGCGTTTTCATTATGGTGTGTAATGAGCATCTCAAATTTACTGTACTTCAAATGAAGTCTCCTTTCATAGTCTTTGTCAGCTCAATCAATGACATCTCCATCTTTCCAGTTGCTCAAGCCAAAATCCTTAGGTTTGTCTTGGATGTTTCTCTTTGCCTCTTCACCTTATACACAAATTCTGTCAGTTCTACCTTCAAAATATGTCCAGAATTCAACCAACATCTGCTGATGCCAACCTGGTTCAAGTACCATCCTCTCTTGCCTAGAATACGGCCCCATAGCCTCCTAAATGGTTTCCTTGCCCCATCCTCAACCCACTTCAGTTGATTCTCAACAAGCAGCCAGCGTAAGCCTGTTGAAACAAAGCCAGAAAAGTTCACTCTTCTGCAGTAGGACTTCAATGATGGCTAAACTCAGCTGAACACATCTGTGAGTTAGTCTCTTCAATTTCCTTCCTCCTTGCTCCTTTTGCATCAGGCACCTCTGATTTGGCCTCTGCTCCTCTTTCAACACACCAAATGTTCAACACATGCTCTTTTCTTCCCTCTCCTGAAACCTGTCTTCCCAGATGTCATGTGGCTACCTCACCTTCCTCAGATTCTTACTGAAATGCCACCTTCTCAGTGAGGCCTTCCTTGATCTCATTCCAACATTGTAACCCTCTCCCCGGCCTTTATCCCATTTTCTGCTTATTTCGTTTCTTAGCTGTCACCATTGCCTCACACATATTATGGTGTACTTGTCTTGTCTAGTGTATATCTACCCCCATTAGAAGATAAGCTCCATAAGTACTGAATTTTTTTAACGACTGTGTATCCAGTACCTAAAACAGTGCATGGAACAGAGTCAGTGCTCAGTAAACATTTAATGCATGAATGGATGGATAAACAAATGAAAGGAAAAGATTTGCATTAAAGTATGATAGTTATCAACAAACAGTTTCCAGTGTCCATTTACAGTCTAGTGTGGGGCACAGGGGAATGAAGAAACTGCCTTCCCCAAGTCAAAAAGTAGAAGGTACACATGGGATCCCATATAGGTGCTTGTAACTGAGACATGAATGCAGGAAGCCACCCATTGTCTTCACTATCAGAGAAGTGTAAACAAGGATCCCGGAACGCTGGTGAACCTTGAACCCATGGCAAGGGCCAGAGTTATGCACTGATTGTTTAGTCCAGACAATGGGGGCTCAAGCTACTTCCTGATCAAATAGTCTCAGAGTAAATCCTTCTAATATTTATTGACCTTTAAGATAGCCTGTCTGTTACCACAATTACCTGCCTAAGAGCTAGATGTGTATCCAAAATTGAATAAAAGGTTGGTGAGGTCTGGGCACCAGTGGAAATCCTTTCTCTTGCATTGGGCTTGCTGCCTGGCCCCCAGTATTTCCAAATTATTATCTCTTGTCTCTTCTCTTTCATTTGCGTGCAGCCCCTCTTCCAGATCCTGAACCTTGAACCACGTGGGACATGGGATCATTCACACATAAAAGCTTATAAAAGAGGTCCCAAATTTAGGGTGTCTCAGATCTCACCTGAAAGTTGAGGAAAAGCAAGTAACTAGATCAGTGATGGCGAACCTATGACACGCATGTCAGAGGTGACACGCAAACTCATTTTTTTTGGTTGATTTTTCTTTGTTAAATGGCATTTAAATATATAAAATAAATATAAAAAATATAAGTCTTTGTTTTACTATGGTTGCAAATATCAAAAAAAAATTTCTATATGTGACACAGCACCAGAGTTAAGTTAGGGGTTTTCAAAATGCTGACACGCCAAGCTCAGAAGGTTCGCCATCACTGAACTAGATGAAGGGGGTGAAGAGTAGGAAGACCTAAGTAGTCACAAATGTGTTCAGTTGAGATTAGCCATCACTGAGGATGTGGTTGAGGAGTTGATTTCTCACGTCTCTCCTCAGACTGAACGAGCAAGCAAACAGCGCACTCCAAGGAAGAGCAGGCAGTCCAAATGAATTAAAACACTTCAAGGCAAGTCCAATCAATCCTTGTTTCATTGAAAATCCTGCCAAGTCCCATCAATCCTTGTTTCATTGAAAATACAGACTAAAGAGTGAATGAACACAAGGTACAGCCTTGCACAGTTTCAGGATGTGGGAGGAGAAATCATGCCACTTTCATTTCCATAAGACTGCTAGGAGAAAACCAGATCACAGGCTGTATGTTTGACATCAGTGAGTGCACTGTTCTGTGGTTTTTATATTGGACATCTATTCACCCTTCTTCTGGCGATGGTGCTCTGATGTGAGCAGGTACAAAGCATGTTGAGGAGACAAACACATTCCTAGGAAAAAAGGTCCACCCCAAGCTTCCCAATGATGCCTGGAGCCTCGAGGCTGCAATGGGCTCATGCCAAAGAATACATCTCCACTTTGGACTATAAATCCTCTGCAAGAACAGGTTAAGTTGCTCACTTCCGGACCAGCACATAGTGGGTGCCCATTAACTATCTGTTGCCTAATGGATAGAAGTAGAGTTAGTTGGACAGGTTTGAAATAAGATTGTCTGGGCTTAAAACCCTCATGATGAACTAACTTTAGCCAACCTAAACCTCTGGTTCCTCATCTGTAATATGGGAGTAAGAAAGTGTTTACATGATGGCAATGTTGTAGGATATTGTACACAAAGTATTTGACACTCAATGGTGCTAGCAACTATTGCGGAAGGAGGAAAAAGAAGAATCATGTAATTAATTGTACCCTCTCTCCTCTTCTCCCTTCAACACTGTGATTCACTACTCAGCAGATGATCAGCAGATGCTTGCTGATGGCTGCTGAAACTGATGAAGATCCTGGACCTATTAGTTTCTCCATCCCTGGTAGATGACCAGTCTATAGTCGCTGGGGTTGAACTGTGGGAGAGGGAGTTGTTCACTCTGCGGGTATTGCTTGAGCACTAACTGCATACCAAGGGCTCAGTGGTGAACAAAAATGGGTAGCAGCCCTATTCTCATGAAGCTCACTTTCTAGTGGGAGATGTGAGGACAGGAGGAACCCCTACCTCCAGGGCTTTATCAGTGAAGTTGGTGGCTCTTTGTTTCATACATCCACTCACAGGTACTCACAGAAAACCGGAGACCCCAGGAGATCACAGGATAAGATGCTCAGGCTCAAAAGAGCTGGGTTGGGATCTGGGCCTGGGCTCAGGGTCTGAGAGAGGAGACATGTCCAGGCAGGGATCATGTATGCACAGTGAAATGGAAACAGCATAATTTGCATATTTACATATACATATATATGTGAAATACGTACATGTTACCAAATAGTATATGTTGTAACTGCTTTTAAAGCTGTCAAAGATTAGCAAAAAACTGTAGAGATAGATATCAAAATGTTAATGGCAGTTGGGTTTGGGTTTTGGAACAGAGGGGACATTTTTCTTCTTTTCTCTACTTCCAGCTTTTAAAATGTGATTATCTTACTTGAATGATTTGAAATGACTAATGAAGTTGACCAAAGAAAGGTCATTCCAGAACCAGAGCTTCTACTCACCAGCTGTGTGTCTGAGAGGAAGTCATGTCTCTGGTGCCCCAGATGTCCCAACATTCACCCTGAAATTCTCCCTACTGTTCAGTGTAAATGCCTTTCCCACTTTTTGCAATTCTTGCTTTCCTGTCAACCTGACCTAATGTCTCCATCCTTCCCAGACTTCCTGAAACCCACTATGATGTATTACATCGCTCCTGCCCAAATACAGCTGTCCCAATACTGGTGCGTAGTTGTTGGATTCTTGCCAGTGATCAGACACTCAGCTAAATTCTCTCTATATTACCTAACTCAATCCTCAAAGTAATTCAGTGACACCCACAAAAATGGTTAAGCCCACTCTACAGAAGAGACACTTGACCTTCAGAGAAGGTTTGTTCCTTGCCCGAGTGACAGAGCCCACTCAGGTCCACCTGACCAGAAAGCCCATGTACTTAACTTCTCTACATAGTCTCCCTCAAGGCCAGTTTACTTGTGTGTCCTCAACAAGCTACCACAGTGCCTGGCATGGAATGTGGTGGGGCTTTAATTTGTGTTGAGTGAATGCATACCAGAATTTACCATTTTTTAGAATCTCAGTGTATTGTAACTATGTGCAAATAAGTTCACATTGACAAGATTACCATGTGCCCAGTGCCTAACCTTTCCTAGTGTGTATAGTATCCCAATCAATCCCCTATTGAGGAAGCATTGTACTGTATCCATTAGATAGATGAGAAAATATTTAAAAATGTAACTTTCCCCAAATCATGCCACAACCAGAGGGAGTGTAGGGAGGTGGATATTTCTTTGCACATCTGAAATCTTCTTTGCCAAGGGCATACCAGGATGCTTGGCATGATAGCTGAGCACCTTACATGCAGGAGGATAGAACACAGTGAGAGGGTTCACCGACCAAGTGACTTGGGCAAGCAAAGGATTACAGGGTCTTCAAGATTTTATTTCCTCAAGTGTCCATTACACTGAACAAAAGGAGAGACTAAAAGCTGAAGTGCTGATTCATAACCAGAAATGAAAACAAAACAAATACCAAAGTGTAACCATGTGAGCTTGAGTGTTGATTGGTGCAACCTCTTTGGTTGTTCTTATCTTGCAAAATTTTAAATATTTGTTCCTTTGACCCAGGAAGTCTACTTTGAGCAGGGTACATTCTTGGACATGTAGAAAAATATGTGGACACAATATTTATTCCAAAATTTAATGTAGTAACCAAGGAGTGGAAAATGTGGGTGCTGATTTATATGGTCTAGTTAAATAAACCATGGTATATTGGAGTACCAGGGGTCATTAGAGGAATTAGGTAGAGCAATATATGCTGACGGGTCATGTCTTCCAAATATATCACTATGTGAATAAAGACAGGTGCACAATGGGGTGTGCAATATGCCATGGTTTTTATAAAACAATGAAGGCTTAGCTCTCTGTACATATGTACATGTATGAATGCTGCCTGTTCATTAATATGGTAAGAGGGGAGTCAGGGGCAGGAGAAAGAATGATGCTCTACATATTCATTTAGTTGTATTTGACATTTACTCTTTTATTATCAAAAACAAATATCCTTGCTGTAGCTGGTTTGGCTCAGTGGATAGAGCGTTGGCCTACGGACTGAAGGGTCCCGGGTTCGATTCCGGTCAAGGGCATGTACCTTGGTTGTGGGCACGTCCCCAGTGGGGGATGTGCAGGAGGCAGCTGATCGATGCTTCTCTCTCATCGATGTTTCTAACTCTCTATCCCTCTCCTTTCCCCTCTGAAAAAAATTAATAAAATATATATATTTAAAAACAACAACAAATATCCGTTTTAAAGGAGTTGTTTTTGTGGCAGGTCTTAAATGTTTCATTCTACAAGCCAGAACACTATTGCTATCAGATGGCTCGGTACAGTTAGGGGCAGGTGACAAGCTTTGTTACATGGGAACTGGTTTGGGACCCTGCACATTATTCAATATGGAAGAAAGTTCAGACCCAGGTGAGCCCTGCCTAGGTGAGAAAGAGGCCAACTTCCTCTTGGACTAGTTGGTGGCAATGGAGGTGAGTAGAGTAGATATTTAATGAATATTAAATATCATTAATTATAAGTTATATTAAATATCAAATATCATTAATATCAGGCAGAAGGAACCAACTTCTGGATAGATGTGTGGAAGGAGGGAGAAGAAAGGGTTCAAAGACTTGGAAGTTTCCAGCCTGAGCAACTGGGGGATGGAGGTCCTTTTACTGAAATTTGAAAGACCAGGAAAGATCTGGTTTGAAGGAGAAAGATCAATAGTTCAGTTTTGGATGGAGTGATTTGCAAGGGGATATGTTCCCTCTTATATCAATTCTTTGGCCCCATCAGGCCCTCCCAGCCATGGGGTTGCTCATCTTCACCGTCTCTCACCTTCCTTCTGTCCTCACTTCGGTTTCTGTGGGACTTAGGTGCTATGTCCCATTATTAAAGTTCCATCTTTCTGAAACTTTCAGCCTGCTTGCCTTTCTCTTACTGCATTGTTCTTACCTGGTGTGGTGGGCTGAATGGTATCCCCATCCCAAATTCACATGTTGGAGTTCTAACCCCCAGGGCCTCAGATGTGACAGGATTTGAAGACAGGACCTTTAAAGAGGTGACTGAGTTCAAATGAAGTCCATATAGGGTGGGTCCTAACCAATGTAACAGGTGTCCCTATAAGAAGAGAAAATTGGAACACAGATGTGTGGACACACAGGAAGAAGACCTGTAAAGACACAGCAAGAAGGCAGCCATCTCTAAGCCAAGGGGAGAGGCCCCAGAGGAAATCAACCCTGCTGACATCTTGAACTCAGATTTCTAGCCCCCAGGGCTGTGGGACAATAAATTTCTGTTCTTTGAGCCACAACAGACTCTGTGGCTTTGTTATGACAGCCCCCAACTGTCCGCCTACTTTTGCCTTTTCTTCTAAGTAGAGGTGGGTGGCTGGACAAAATGTGCCTGCACGTCTGGTGTTTCTTTAACTTCCTGACCACTTCATGACACCCTGAGAACCTCTCTCATTTCCCCGTTCCATCTGCTCTCCCAGGCTCCTGCAGCTTCCCCAGCACCCCGCCCACTCTCAGCAGGGACTTCTCATTTCACTGAGGAGCAACCAAAAGAGCATGCCCGAGGTCACTGCCAGCAAGTCCACTGACCTTCCAACCCTAACACCACGCTCTCTACCTTCCCTCTGAGGGGCGGCAGAACTCCCTCCTACACCTCCCTGTGCCAAGGACCCTGAGAGAGGAGAGGCAGGGGATGTCTGGGAAAAGCCACTTGGTTATTCATTGAACCACCACTTAGCGTGCTCGCTGCATGCCAGACATTTTCTAAGCACAATCCATGGAGAATAGAAAGGCACCCCCTTGCACATGCTCACAAAACAAGTAGGAATAGCGAACACTGACGGCATGCTTACCAGGTAGCAGGCATTACATGGAACATGCTGTCAACAGGAACTCACTCCTCATAAAAGCACCATGCAGTGGGTACTGGTATTGCCCCACTTTACATCTGAAGCACAGAGAGGCCAAGTAACTTACCCCATCTCGCCCAGCCATTGGGTGATGGAGCTAAGTTTGAACCCAGACCTTTACCAGGATGCCACTTAGGAGAAGGGGTAAGGCTTAGGTGGAGCCTTTAACAGGGGGCTGAGCAGGCCTTTGTCAACGCTAAGTAAACGGGGAGCATTGTTTCGCCAGTGAACGGCATTGTTTGTACAAAGGTGCCAAGGCAGGCATCCAGGAAGCAGTGTGACTAAAGTGTAAAGTTCGGCCAAAGGGAGCTGGCCGAAAGGGGCAAGAGCATACAGTGTGTTATGAAGGCATCTGCAGAGTAAGTTGACGGTGGCTGCCTCCCTCTCCCTTTTATTTTTTATTATGAGGGTACGTTTATTATTGAGGACAGTGAAACAAGGAAGAGCTTAGCATAGAAGAAGCAACAGGAGAGCCTTCGCAGGGCTGCTTTGGCTCTCTAGAAACCTTACAGGAAAGAAATGAGTGGAGGCGGGGCTGCTGTCAGCTCCCTGGGAACCCAGAGAAAAGGGGGCCTCCGTGGCAGGTTCTGGGAATTAGCCCTGGAGCAGCTGCCGCTGCCCATGGCTCCTCTGATTGCAAGCCTTGTGGGGTCCCTTAGCGTTTAGAGGTGGGGGAAGGGAGGAGAGGCAGGGGATGTCTGGGAAAGGCGCAGGGGTGCTCCTGGGAGGGTCCTTTGTCTTGAGGGCTTCATCCCTCTCCTCAGGCAGGTCTCAGGGGAGGGTTTCAGCAGAATAGTCCTGTTTTCCAGGTGAGCTCTTTCAGACTCCTGGTTTCTTCTGATTGGTCCCAGTCAGGGCAGCGGGTCACTGGTCATCGCAGCTGACCCCTGGCGCTACTCACCTGGTTTTGCTGCTTTTCTGAGCCTGGAGCCTAGATGTCATCTCTAGGGAGGTGACCTGTAACCGGCTGTAAATTGCTCAGTTAGCTGTCGCAGTTTCTCCGTTCACTCTCCCCTGGCTCAAGTCTTTTAAAGTCCTTCAAATCCTCATTGGTCTGGCAGGCCAGGGAACTTTGAGGGAGGGGCTGGCAGGCCAGGGAACTTCGAGGGAGGGGCTGGGGTGGGAAAGGAAGCCCAGAAAAGGCAAGTGAGAAATCTCTCCACCCTTCCTGCCCAGCCTGGCCGGGCTTCTCCTCCCACTCGACCGGCTGACCCTGTAGTGGCCCCCATGTCTGACCACAGATTCAGCCCCATGCCCGGAGAGGAACCCGGCTGCCACCTCTCCAAGAAAGCCAAGGTCTGTCTCGGCATCCTCCTGTGTGTCCTGGTGGCGGTGACGATCGTCGCGGTGGTGGTCGGAGTCCTGAAGTGGCCCCGGGCGCCCCCGCACCGGGAGTGGAATGGGACGGGCACCACTCCCCATTTTTCGGAGATCGTCCTGGGCCGATGCTACACCTACACTCAGGTCCTGTGGCCAGAGCTGAGGTGAGCTGGCGTCTGGGGGGCACAGATGGGCGCGGCGCTGCGGCTGATGCGCGCGGCTGGGGGCGCGGGGAGCTGTCTGACGGCCGAAACAAAGCCTCTTCTGTTTCCGTCCGCTGAGAGTCCGCTGGCTTGCCATTTCGCGCGCCCCTTGCAGGAGCGGGGAGCTGTGGCGCGGAGCGTGTGCGCGGAGGCCGGCTCAGCTGTGAACACTTGGCAGAGATGACCGCCCTCTGGGCAAGGTGCCCGGAGCCCGGAGCCCGGAGCCCGGAGCCCGGGCCGTCCTGACCCTCAGCCCCCGCTCGGCGCCCAAGGCTGCAGGGACAGAAAACCACCGCAGACGCGCACGCGGGGGTGGGGTTTGTTGGCATTTTCTACTTCTCATGGGTTTTCCGTTTAAGGTCTCTGACCTGAACATGCCCGGAAGGTTACAGGTGACACCTGCTTAAGTGGCTTGCAGAGTTTGACCTGACGGAATGGCGTCAGAAGGGCCAGACCTCTGAAATGAGCTTCATTCTTTAATAGAAAGCAGCACCCCAGCACCCCGAGTCCTCTTGCGCCGTCGTGAAATGAATGTGACTAGAGAACTCATTTAACACGACAAAGCAAAACAGGAACAACTTTAACAATTGAGCTATAACTTAAAGGACAAGGTGAATCAGCTCAATGAATGGATGAATGGGTCCAAACCCTGGAAGCACCACCCACATCAGGCCAAGGGACCAATGCCCGAAGGTTCCTCGTGCCCCCTCCCCGCTGGCTGCTAATCTCTCTCCTAAGAGATCCAGTTTCTTGACTGCTGTTTCCAGGGCTTGGCTTCCGCCAGAGAACACATTTTTGAAGTTCTACTAGAGTAGAACAAGCTGGGAAGCTACTGTTTGGGCTGCCAAAAGCGAGTTTGAAATGGCATACTTCTGCCTCCAAAACGCCTGCAGTCTGGGCTGGGAGCGGTGAGAGCTCCCCACTACCCACCCCCTGTTCCCCTGCCTCCCGAGGTGCTCAAGGGTTCGGTTCTCATGCAATACCCTAGGTTTTCAGCGCAAATTGTCCAAGTCCAAAGAGGGCCAGGGTCCCTTAAGTTTTGCTTACAAATAATTAACTAGTTAATTGAAGGAGAAACTAGAAGTTGAGGCTTTCTTTCAGGTTGTGACATTTAGTACTAATTAAATCAAGCGATATCCAATCCGAATTGCTAATGATGAAAGTGATATTTTTTCATTTTCACCTTAATTTGACATTTTTAAATGTTTGCTGTTGTTCATCTTTGGCTAGCACATCCACATGGTAAGCAGGATGCACCACAGACTTTTCATGTTTGTCAGGATGTTTGCTCACTATTAAACACACATGCATGTACACATATCTAATCTAATAAAAGAGAAACATGCAAATTGACTGAACTTCTGCTATGCCCCAAGCCACGCCCACCAGCCAATCAGAGCAACTATATGCAAATTAACCAACCAAGATGGCGGCTGGCAGCCAGGGAGCTGGAGCAAGCAGGAGGCCAAGCTTCCCGCCTGCCCTGTCCGGCTGTGGCCTCCACTCAAGGAAACAAAGTTTCAATTATAGAAGACAAATAAATCCCAGATACCTGCTTCCAGCCAGCCTCCACTGGGAGCTTGGGTGGCTGGGGGCCATGGCCAGCCTGCAAACAGCCATAAGCCCCTCACCCAGGATGGCCACACCCTCATGGTGGGAGCTTGGGTGGCTGGGGGCCGTGGCCAGCCTGCAAACAGCCATCAGCCCCTCACCCAGGATGGCCACACCCTCATGGGGTGAGGGTCCCCGCTGGGGGGCTTGGCCAGCCTGAAAATGACCCTCAGCCCCTCACTCAGGCTGGCCAGGCACCCCAGCGGGGACCCCCACCCTGAAGAGGCTGTGGCCAGCCTGCAAACAGCCATCAGCCCCTCACCCAGGCTGGCCAGGCACCCCAGCGGGACCCCCACCCTGATCTGGGACACCCTTCAGGGCAAACCAGCTGGACCCCACCCATGCACCAGGCCTCTATCCTATATAATAAAAGGGTAATATTAAATTGACCCTAACAGCAGAAAAACTGGGAATGACTGGTCACTATGACACACACTGACCACCAGGGAGCAGACGCTCAATGCAGGAGCTGCCCCCTGGTGGTCAGTGCGCTCCCACAGGGAGAGTTCTGCTCAGCTACAAGCCAGGCTGATGGCTGCCAGTACAGCGGTGGTAGTGGGAGCCTCTCCCGCCTCCTCAGCAGTGCTAAGGATGTCCGACTGCAGCTTAGGCCTGGTCCCCGCTGGCAAGTGGACATCTCCTGAGGGCTCCTGAGCTGACAGAGGAATGTCTGACTGCTCTTAGTCCCAATCTCTCAGAGAGCTGGGGGTCATGTCCCGAGGGGTCCCAGACTGTGAGAGGGCACAGGCCGGGCTGAGGGACCCCTGCCACCAAGTGCACAAATTTTTGTGCACCAGGCCTCTAGTGTATACATATATATGTTCAACATATACCTGTGTATGCATGTACATATCTTCACAATATTAACAGGGGTTATCTTCCTTTTTAAAAATATATTTTTATTGATTCCAGAGAGGAAGGGAGAGGGAGAGAGAGGTAGAAACATCAATGATGAGAGACAATCATTGATCAACTGCCTTCTGCACGCCCTCTATAGGGGATTGAGCCTGCTACCCAGGCATGTGCCCTTGACCAGAATAGAACCCAGAATCAAACCTGGGACCCTTCCATCCATAGGCCAGCACACTATGCACTAAGCCAAACTGGCTAGGGCTACAGGAGCTATCTTCTATTAGTAGTTTTTGAGCATGCAGATATCTCACAATACATGTTTTCACACTATACAATGGGTTAGTAGTTGATGCAGTACTATGTGCCAGGCACTTAAAATATTAACGCATTTGTCCTTAACAACTATACGAGGCAGAGACTACTGTTGTCTCATTTTCCATATGAGTAGACTGAAGCGGAGACCTTGAGTACACTGCCAAAAATTGGCTCCATACACTGAACTCAGTCACTGCTATGGTAGAGTGACCATAACATTTATTGTTCTTCTCTGGAAACATTTTGAAAAGAAAGAGGATGCTATTGATAATTATTCTGAGTCGCAGTAGACTTAAACCTGAATGTATGGTCAATTTATCCTTGTGTGGTTTAATGAAGGAACTCTGGAGCCACCTGCGTGGGTTAAAATATTGGCTCTGTAGCAATGTAACTTTGGGCAATGACCTTCCTTTCTCTGTGCTGCAAGATTCTCAACTATAAGATGGAATGATGGTACCTAACACGGAGAGATTGTGAGGAGTAAAAGGAATAATCCTGATATATACTAAGTGCTGAAATGCTAATTTTTTTGAAAATGCAATATCACAGATTTCTTTCAAAGTAAAAAATGTAGAGCAAGGCCAACGTAAAAAATGGATGCCTCATATTAGATTTATTTAAATCACAATCCAGTAATCAGTTCTCTGATGATAGAATTTATGTTTTTAGCTTTTTACTATTATTCTCTCTCTTTTTTTTAACTTAACAGTTGGTGTTGGAGATTTTCTAATGTTGGTACATACAGATTTACCTCATTTTCTTAAACAGCTCATAGTATTCCATAGGGTAGATGTAAACATTTCCTTGTGACAGAAAATAAATTTCCAATGTTCAGTCCCATTCATTCATTCAACAAATATTTGCTGAGCATCTACTATGTTCTAGGCAGTGATGTAGCTACTGACAATACAGGAGTGAATGACAAAGTTCCAACTCTCAAGAAGCTGCCAGCCTAGTTGGGAGAGACCTGTCTCAATGAGTGTCTTTGTACAGATATTGTTGTGTGCTTATGTTTCTGTAGGATAGATTTCTAGTGGTGGAATTGGTAGATCAAAAGAAGAATTATGCTTATTTAAAATTTTGATAAGTATTTCTAAATTCCCTCCAAAATAACTGGACCACTTTATACTCCCATCACCATCTATCAGAGGACAGGCTTCCCAAAATCTCCTCATTACCAAATAGTATCAACTCTTTCTCATTATGAGGAAAGTAACTTCTAATTGTTCCCTGTTTGTCAGTGAGTCTTCGCATGTGAGTTTATTGGCCATTTATGTTTTTCTGTAAATTTCTTGTTCAGATCGTTGCTGATTTCTTTTTTTTTTTTTTAAATATATTTTATTGATTTTTTACAGAGAGGAAGGAGGAGAGATAGAGAGTTAGAAACATCGATGAGAGAGAAACATCGATCAGCTGCCTCCTGCACATCTCCCACTGGGGATGTGCCCGCAACCCAGGTACATGCCCCTGACCGGAATCGAACCCGGGACCTTTCAGTCCGCAGGCCGACGCTCTATCTACTGAGCCAAACCGGTTTCGGCGAGATCGTTGCTGATTTCTACTGAGCTGTTTATTTCTTTTAATGGGAGACATTTATATATTGTGCACTATATATATATGGAGCTCAGTCACTGAGCCATGCTGGCCGGGTCTTTGGTATATTTCTATTAGCTCCATTAGTGCAGGTGACAGTGTAACTAAACTTTCCACCACTATATAACACTAGAGGCCCGGTGCACGAAATTCGTGCATGAGGCAGGGGGGTCCCTCAGTCCAGCCTGCAACGATGCCAGCGTCCCTCGCCCCAGCCTCTGTCCAGAGGCCCCTCCCCTTCTTCTGCGTGACTGGGGCCCCTCCCCTCCCTCTGTGTGGCCAGGGAGCGGATGCTGGGCTCACATTGCCAGGGCTACACCACCAGGGTTCCACCCCAGCCACTATGGGTGTCACCATCTTTGCCATGGAGTGATGGTTAATTTACATATTACTCTTTTATTAGATAAGATGGGTCATCTTTTTCTTAGCATCTGGTAACAATTTCCTCTGTGTCTGTCCAGCCTTCATGAACAGTACCCTTGAGGTCTTAAGTGTGCTGCCTAGTCCCCAATGCTAATGCCACATGTAGTAGTCAGGGTTGTCCAGAGTGACAATGATAGAAATAGAGAGATATTGATGACCTTTAAGGAATGGGTTCAGGTGATTGTGGAGGCTGACAAGTCCAAAATCTGCAAGGTAGGCAAGCAGGCTGAAGAGCCAGAGAAGAGTTGATGTTGCAATTCAAGTTTGAAGGCCATTAGCTGGCAGAATTCTCCTTTTTAGAGGGGATATCAGTCTTTTTCTTAACACCTTCAGCTGATTGAATAAGGCCCATCCATATTATGGAGAGTAATCCACTAAAAAAAAAAATCTATGAACTTAACAGTTAATCTCATCTAAAAAATACCTTCATGGAGACATCCAGATAGGTGACCAAATACCTGGGTACCATGGCCTAACTAAGTTGATACATAAAATGAATCATCATTCGCATGTTTTAGGTTTTTGTCATGTAGCATCTCACTCCCAGGTACCACTTCCTGTTCTGGTTTTCTATTGCTGCATCATTAACTACCTTAAAGTGTAGTGACTTAAAGCAATAAGCATTTATTATCTTTCAGGATTCTGTGGGTTGATTGGATCAGCTGGATGGTCTGCTTCATATGATATCAGCTGGGGCTGTGATCATCTGAGGGGCTGACTTGGCTGGAACATTCAAACTGTCACACTTATAGGATGGAGTCATGGCGCCTGGGCTCAGCTGGGACAGCCGGACCTCTGTTTCTCTTTAAATCATCTCATGGCCCCTCCTTCCCTGTGATCTCTCCTTGTGATCTCTCCATGGTGTAGCTGGATTCTTTCAGAGTTCCTAAACTCTTAAAAGTGGGCCCATCAGGTCTTCTTTAGACCCTTAATTGGCACATCACTTCCACCACATTCTATTGGTTTAAACAGTCACGGGTTGAGCCCACATTCCAAAGAAACAAGCGCCACCCTTGGATGGGGGAGTAACACAGATTTTGTGGACAACCCTTCATATATCTTTATGTTTGTTTTCTTAATTTCATTTCCTTCTAGTCTTTTTGTTTTTCTGTTACATCTACTGCTCTTTCCACTTTATTACCTTTTATTAACTACTAGAGGCCCAGTACATTAAAATTTGTGCACTGGGGCATGGTGGGGGGGTCCCTCAGCCCAGCCTGCCCCCTCTCACAGTCCGGGAGCCCTCAGGGGATGTCCTACTGATAGCTTAGGCCCGCTCCCCATTGGGAGCGGGCCTAAGCTGCAGTCTGGCCTCCCTCTGCAGGAGGCGATCAGCCAATCAGGGGAAAGCACTGCCCCCATCACTCCCTCACTGCTGCTGCCTCTGGCCTCCCTCTGTAGGAAGCGACCCAACCCAGCGTTCAGGGGAAGGTGACACCCCCATCATGCCTCTGCTGCTGCCACTACCGGCTGCGAGGCTGCCTGAGCCTCGGCCCTTGCAGCCATTGCAGCTTGCCTGAGCCTTGGCCCGGCCCTTGTTGCTTGAGCCTCAGGCCCTCGCAGTGGCAGCTGCCATCTGTGCTTTCCTGAGCCTTGGGCCAGCCCATCATCGGCAGCTTGCCTGAGCCTCGGGCTGGCCCTGGGCAGTGGCAGCCGCCATCCATGCACCTCCTGGTCAAGTCCCTGCTGGGGACGCAGCATCAAGTCCCTGCCCACCCGCTTGCACCTTGCAGCTCATGCAGCCCTGCCCACCTGCTCGCTCCCTCCTGGTGATCGCTTGTTGCGGTGTGAGGGCGTGATGACCACATAGGATATTTTAAAGTGACAAAAATCTACTATATTCCTCCTGCAATATAAGCTCCTTGAGTCTAGGGACTTTTGTTGACTGATATATCAGGAGGACCTAAAATAATGCCTGTAATATAATAAGCAGAAATATTGAGTTGAATTAAATGAATGGTATACAAGCTAGTATGTTAAGAATAATAGACATAAAGAAAGCCATAATTAATATATCTCCTCAATATACTTTTCAATACCATCATTTCCAAAATCCATCAATTTCTATATTGGGCACTTGGATTATTGTTTTCGCTTTTGTGTTAATAGCTTCTTAGCATTAGGACTTGATTTTTTTTATTTGTTCCTTTTCCTTGGTTTTCCTTTCCCAATATCTCTTACTCCCACAGAACCCACTCCCTGCCAGCCTTTTAGTGTTGAAATAATCTGGGAGCATTCCATGCAGAAAACTCCTCAACCGATCAGTTCTGGCCATCCTATCTGAAGGTTCACACACAGAAGCTACCTTCTAACCAAGATGGCCCTAGGCATATGGGACCCACTTGGCCCAAGCCTCAACAAAGTGTCAGCAAATGGTTAGCGCTGACACTCTAGGGAGTGTCCAGGCAGTAGTCAAGCCCTAGGGAATGTGGGAGAGTGGGACAGAGCCTGCAGGAAGATATGGAGAGCCAGCACCCAGAGTAAGATGGACCTCCAGGGCGGCACCTAGATGGTGTGGCTTCATTTCCATGAATCTTCTCACCTTGGGGAAAAACAGCTGTCCCCATGAATTGCAGGCATACATCCTGATGGCTGCCTTCTGTCTAGGGATGGGAGCAGACCCTTCTATGACAGCTCTCTTCCTTGCTGTCCCAAGTGATGCTAGGGTCCTGGAGGGCAGGGATTGTGTTCTTCACCTCTGTGTCCTTTGCTGCCTGGAACATTGCTCTTCACATTGTAGTCTCTTAATAGGTGCTTGCTCCATTAAACTCAGGTCCACATCATGCTGGTTGAAGCAAACGTAGAGTGAGACACTTAATCAGAGAAAATTCTTCATCCATTTCACTGTGTCCCCTAATGATCATTTTTGTGCCCAAAGTGACTTTCTTTCTGACTCCTCTATCTTCATTTCACAATTTATTTTTGTTTCCTTTTCCTCTTCAAAGTTTCTAGCAAGATGTCTTGGGGCCAATTCTTCATTTTTATTTCCCTGTGCCTCTCATTTTAATGATGTTAGCATTTTATTAGCTTCTACTCAATACAATGTATTAGTGCAAAATGTACAAAAAAGAAAACACTTAGTAAGCATTTGGTAAAGACTTACTGGGTGTCTGGTGCTCAGAGTAGGACTGGGGGCTTCGGGGAGAAAGAAAACACAGGTTCTGATCTCCAGGGCCCTGCAGGGGTGCCGGGGAGGACTGGCCTGGAACTTAATGCTGCAGGACAGCGTGATCTGTAACAGCAAAAAGCTTTCTACGTGATTGAGGTGGGGGGGCCCAGGGGTTGGGGTGGGGTGCTTCTGTGCTGTTAACTCTCTGCTAGATCCTGTAGAGGCATATCAGATACAATCAGGTACCAGTCAAACAAGAAAACATGAGAACTGCTATGAGCCAAGTGCCAGCAGATGCCACAGAGATTCAAAAATGAGCATCGCTAGCCAGTGGGGCAGAGTCAGGAAGGGCTTCATGAAAGAAGTAGCATATGAGGTCTTCCTTCTATGATAGAATTTCGGATAAGGTGTGTTCTGAATAGTGTGTGTTACTCTGTTGAATGAAGCCAGAGACACAGGTAAGAGTCTACTTCTGAGGGGAAGATCAGGCCACTTGATGGACCAACACTCTTTAGGGGTTGTGAGACCTTGGGAAGATTCCACTGGTGGGAGGGTCTGGACCTCATGTTGGCTCTTTCACAACCTGGACTTTCTCAGCACACAAGATACTCTGAGGGTGACCGTACTTGCACAGGACAGAATTCCAGCATGTTTTTCCTTGAGAGTGATGGAATGGCCATCTGCTCAACGTCTATTCCCAGTTAGACCCCAAACTTCATCAGATCATCGCACGCCCTCACATTCACTTGTGCATCCTCAATGCTCAGTTCTGTGATCACCACGCTTCCTTAAATCCCACCTTGCATTCTGGGGTTTGAAGCCAGAGACCAGTGAGTAGCCAGGGAGTCTTAGAAGCACCTAGCCAAATATGGAAGGTAAAATAGGGAAAGCGAGACAAGGCTCCAAGCTGTGGGGCCTGGGTGCTGCTGTGGTCATAAACCTCTCAGCATGGTAGGAATAGAGGTAATATAGCTCAGCATAATAACGGCCATATATGACAAACACACAACCAACATCATATTCAATGGGAAAAAACTAAAAGTATTACACTTAAGATTGGAAACAAAACAGGAATGTCTGCTTTTACCACTCTTATTCACATAGTACTGGAAGGTCTAGTCATAGTGATCAGACAAGAAGAAGAAATAAAATCGGAAAGGAAGAAGTAAAGCAGTCATTATTTGCAGATGACATGATACTGTGTATAGAGAACCAAAATTCCACCAAAAAACTACTAGAATTGATAAATAAATTCAGAATACAAAATAAATATGCAGAATTTAATTGCATTTTAATACACCAATAATGAACTATCAGAAAGGGAAATGAAGAAAACAACCTCATTTACAATTGCATAACAAAATACCTTGTAATAAACTTAACTAAGGATGTAAAAGACCTGTACTCAGAAAATTATAAGACATTGAAGAAAGAAATTAAAGAAGATAGAAATAAATGGAAACATATACCATGTTCATGGATAGGAAGAACTAATATTATTAAAATGTTTATATAACTCAAAGCAATCTATAGAATCAATGCAACTCCTGTCAAGATACCAATGGAATATTTCACAGAATTAGAAAAAATATTCCAAAAATTTATATGGAACCACAAAGACCCCAAATAGCCACAGCAATCTTGAGAAAGAAGAACAAACTTGGAGGAATCATGCTACCTGATATCAAACTATACTATATATAATGTCATAGTAATAAAAATAGCATGTTACTGGCATAAAATCAGGCATATAGATCAATGGAGCAGAACAGAGTCTAGAAATAAACCCACACCTTTATAGTCAATTAATATTTGACAAAGGATGCATAACATGCAATGGGGTAAAGATAGTCTATTTAATAAATGGTGTGGGGTAAATTGGACAGATATGTACAAAAGAATAAAACCATTTTCTTACACCATACACAAGAATAAACTCAAAATGGATTAAAGACTTAAATGTTAGACTCAAAACCATAAAAATCCTAGAAGAAAAAAGGCAGCAAAATCTCAGACCTTTATCATGGCAATATTTTCTTCTGATATATCTCCTTGGGCAAAGGAAACAAAAGAAAAAAAATATACAAATGGGACTATATCAAACTAAATAACGTTTTTGCACAGCAAAGGAAACAATCAACAAAATGAAGAAACAACCCACTTGAATGGGACAGCATGTTCACTGATACATCTGAAAAGGGGTTAATATCCAAAATTTATAAAGAGAATTCAACACCAGGAGAACAAGCAACCCAATTAAAAAATGAGCAAAGGACCTGAATAGACACTTCTCCAAAAAGGACATACAGATGGCCAAAAGACATGTGAAAAGATGCTCAATATCACTAATTAGCATAGAAATGCAAATTAAAACCACAAGAAGATATCACCTCACATGGGTCAGAATGGCTATCATCAATAAATCAACAAACAACAAGTGTCAAGGATGTGGAGAAAAGGGAACCCTTGTGTATTGTTGGTGGGAACTGACTTATGACCCAATGATTCCACTTCTGGGAATATATCCAAAGAAAACCAAAACACTTATTCAAAAGACTGCATGCACTTCTATGTTCACTGCAGCGTTATTTACAATAGCCAAGATTTGGAAACGGCCCGAGTGTCCGTCAGTAGATGAGTGGATAAAAACAGCTGTGGTACATTTCTGAGAGGAATACTACTTGGCTGTAAAAAAAGAAGGAAATCTGAATAGAGCTGGAGAGTGTTATGCTAAGTGAAGTAAGCCACCCAGAGATGACAAGTATCATATGATTTCACTTATATGTGGAATCTAATAAACAAAACAAACAAAACAGAAACAGACTCGCCAGGCCCACGTGGTTCAGTGGCTGAGTGTTGACCTATGAAACTAGGAGGTCACGGTATGATTCCCGGTCAGGGCACATGCCTGGGTTGCGAGCTCGATTCCCAGTGTGGGGCATGCAGGAGGCAGCTGATCAATGATTTTCTCCCATCACTGGTGTTTCTATCTCTCTCTCCATCTTCCTTCCTCTCTGAAATAAATAAAAATATATTTTAAAAAAATAGAAGCAGACTCATAGATGCAGAAAACAGACTGGCAACTGTTAGAGGAGAGGGGGTTGGGGACTGCATAAAAAAAGTGAAGAGATTGAGAAAAAACCAAAAAAACAACACCAAACAACTCATAGATGTAGAAAACAGTATGGTGAGTACCAGTCTTGCAGTTTGGCACAGTGGGGACAGAAACTCAACTCTTTCTACCCTTGGACTCTGAAAACCCATTAGGTTGGTGAGAAAACTGAGGCATGGAGTGATTTTCCCAAGGTCCAGAGCTGGTAAGCAGTAGGACAGGCACAGCCTGGAGCCACGATGTCATATGGCTTTCAAGAGCACGCTCTAAGCAGCTCTCAGGGTGTGGGGCAACCCATTTCAATTCTACTGGCATTTCTGTAGACTGCAAAGGAGGCAGCTGGTACTTTTTCTGTCTGTCTCAAAGGTGAGTTAAGAGGCTGATGTGTGGTCACTGGTCTCCTCCTGTTAGGGAGACAAGGTGCCAGAGTTCCGTGCTTTGTCTTGGTACTTCAGGAAATATTTCTGGTCTCTGCAGGTAAAGCAGCAGAATGCCATGTCCTGCCCTGGTCGCCACGACGCGTTCTTTGTGGTTTAATCTCGCCTCTTGAACCATCACCTCTTAGACCTGAGTCAGGAAGGACATAGCGCTTACTAGTACTCTGTACCCTTAATCCTGTGTCCCCAGGAAGCTCTAATTCATCACAGCACCGTGGGTGAGCCCGGGTCCAGTCTCACAATCCTCAACACGGCAGAACACATAGATGCTGCTAATTGGTTAGAGTTGTTCCAAGCGATGATACCTACTTCCAGTGCTGCTTCAGAATCCTGGTGTTTGTCAGGAGCGAGGGGTGGCAGGATGAGAAGCTGTATAAAGAAGTTCAAGGGCCTGGGGCTGCTTGGCTTGGAGAAATCTGACAGGAGATATTCAGGGTGTGCAGGTTCAAGCACAGTCTTGTTGCAAGGGGGTCAGATGTGTACTGTGTAGCTGTATAAGGTGGAATCAGAGCCCCAAATAGCAAAGAGTAGAGAATAGCAGCCACATTTGCACAGCTCATTGCAATTCAAATTCATTTGTTGAAGCAGAAGGTTCAAAAGGTTAACAGCATGATTTCATAACCTGGAGAATCAACACGTGTCAAAGATTTATGAGTCAGGAAATGATAAAGTCAGTTCAAAGAACATTTGTAGGCACTAAGTATTTATAAGTACTTAAAAGGGAGTATTATAATTATATTTATAGGTTAGATATTAAGCTGGTTAATGTTCTACAAGGTAGTAAAATGCCATAGGTTTTGGGGATATCTTTCTTTTTTAAAAAAAATCTTTATTGTTCAGATTATTATACATATTCCACTCCCCCCCCCATAGCTCCCCTCCACCCGGTTCCCACCCCACTCCAGGCCTTCCCCTCACACACTGACCTCGTCCACAGGTGTAAGCTCTTTGTCCTATCTCTTCCCGAAACCCCCACATCCCCTCCCTCCTGAGAATTTTCAGTCTGCTCCCTTTCCATGCCCCTGATTCTATTACATTCACCAGTCTGTTCTGTTCATCAGGTTTTTTATTCATTTGACTTTTAGGTTCACTTGTTGATAGTTATGTATTTGTTGTCACTTTGTTGTTCATAATTTTTTATCTTTACCTTTTTCTTCTTCCTCTTCTTAGAGAATAGCCTTCAGCATTTCATATAATATGGTTTGGTGGTGATGAACTCCTTTAACTTTTTCTTGTCTGTGAAGCTCTTTATCTGACCTTCAATTCTAAATGATAGCTTTGCTGGGTAGAGTAATCTTGGTTGTAGGTTCTTGCTATTCATCACTTTGTATATTTCTTGCCACTCCCTTCTGGCCTGCATAGTTTCTGTTGAGAAATCAGCTGACAGTCGTATGGGTACTCCTTTGTAGGTAACTAACTGTTTTTCTCTTGCTGCTTTTAATATTCTCTCTTTGTCTTTTGCCCTTGGCATTTTAATTATGATGTGTCTTTGTGTGGTCCTCTTTGGATTCCTCTTGTTTGGGGTTCTTTGCGCTTCCTGGACTTGTAAGTCTATTTCTTTCACCAGTTAGGGGAAGTTTTCTGTCATTATTTCTTCAAATAGGTTTTCAATATCTTTCTCTCGCTTGGGGAAATCTTTCTTTAGGACAGAAATTATCCACATCTCTAACAGACAAGATCTTTAAGTTACCATCAAACTTCGGGAAGTTTGATAGTAAACAGCAAAGATAGTCATTCTGCTAGATAATGATTTCTTAGATAAACCAGTCAAATACCTCTACTTCCCCCACCCCCACCCCCAAATTTCCTTTTGTTCTTTCTCAGAGGCAAATAGCGCTACTTGTTTTTCCTTTATCTTTCCAGAAATGTTCTCTGAATATATAAGTTTATATTCATTTCCCCCCACATATTCTCTCTTCTGTCTCACCCCCCGCCCCCACCCACTTACCAATGTATCTTGGTGATCAGTGTAGTCTCATTCTAAGTTACATAGTGTTCCATTTGACGGATTATTTTTGTTACCACATTCACACTTGTATTGATGGACACTGGGGTGTTTTAAACCTTTGCCATATATTTCAAAAATGCTGCATCAAAATCCTCATGTGTATAAGATAGAATCCTGGAAGTGGAATAACTAACTTAAAGAATAAAATGCCATTTTAATTTTGAAAACATATCCAGCTTTCTCCTTATGAGGCAATTCTCTTCTTGAGGCAATGGGAGTTTCTATTTCCCCATAACTTCACTACACAGGTTGTTTTGAACTTTTTTTATTATTATTTTCTGATTTTTATCAATGTTATAAGGGAAGATGTTACTGCAGTTTTATTTTAATTTGTCTTTATTTTGGGTTTTTGCCCTGAAAATGAACTTTGCTTTTGCCAGCTAAATACCTAATACTCTGCCTGTCTCTCAGGAAGCACGCTGCATTTATTGAACAAAAGAATGGAAATCTAAAATAGATAAAGTATTTTATTAATATAAATATACATTATAAGTTCGTGTTTATAACAATTGGATAGTATAATGATGATAAATATATTTTAATGAGTATAAGAAATTGAAGTAAAGGGTCACAAGATTTTCACAGAATGATCAGACCCAGGTGATATTTTGTAGAATTGAATACCTAAAACCTGTATAATTTTATTAATCAATGTCACCCCAATAAAGTCAATAAAAAATAAAAATAAATAAATAATTTGTTTTGCTTTACAGTTTTAGGATAATTTTCATTTCAACAGATAAATATCAAGGAACTGGCTTAGTATTATAGGAGAAACATACTCAGGCTTGGAATGGGGATAAAAGGTGAGAGTTTAAAAGGATACATTTTAGGAAATTGTTTTATTTTCTTTTTAATATATTTTTATTGATTTCAGAGAAGAAGGGAGAAGGAGAGAGAGAGATAGGAACATCAATGATGAGAGAGAATCATTGATCGGCTGCCTCCTGCATGACCCCTGCTGGGGATCCAGCCTACAACCCAGGCATGTGTCCTTGACCGGAATCAAACCCAGGACCTTTCAATCCACAGGCCAACGTTCTATCTAATTAGCCAAACCAGCTAGGGAAGGACATTGTTTTCTCAATGATACACTCAAAATATATTTTTTCCCAAGATCTTTCCTGAAATAAATTTACAAAGTACATTATCTGACAATAATCTAGGAATCAATAACAGAAAGATTAGCATTGCATTTGGAAATTAAAACAGCTCTTGACATGACTTTCCTTGATGATAATTCAGATGCTTAGTTCTCTCTTTTCATATTCCTGGATTGAGCAAGAGCATCTGGCACAGTTAATAACTTCTTCCTGCTTAATATACTTTCTTCACTCAGCTTCCAGCGCAACCCAATCTTCTGCTTTTTGTCCCATATCCCTGGTTGTACTTTCCCAATGGTTCCTCCTTCCAATCTCTTATGTTGGAGTGTCCCAACACTCAGTTCTTGGTCATCTTCTTTTCTTTGTCTTTTGGCTGCTTTGGATAGTCTCACAGCTTTATTTCTCCTGAACTTCAGGCTCATATACCTTTCTGCTTATTCCACAGCTTCACTTGCATGTTTAATAGACATTTAAAACTCGGTGTGACCCAAATTGAACTCCTGATCAAAGCCACCTCCATCCAAAGCCTTCTTCATCCCAGTTATCAGCAACTCCATTCTTCCATTGTCTCAGATCCCAAACCTTGGAATTATCATTGACTCCTTAGTTCTCTAACACTCCACATCCAGCTCATTAAGAAATTACAATGAATCCAGAATCTACTACTTCTCACCGTTGTCACTGCTACCACACTGATCTATTAGTAAATCACCATCAGCATCTGCCCAGATTAATAGTCTACCTACCTCTGCCCTTTCCTTCTTCAGCCCATACTCAACAAAGCAATCTGAGAAATCCTTTGAAATGTAAGTAATACCATGTATCTCCTGTGCTCAGAATTCTGTATGGCTTTACAGTTCACCATGAGTAGAAGCCAAATTCCTTGCACTGACTTATGAAACCTGCCAAGTCCGATATTATTATCCTTCTGACTTCATTTCCATCTACTCTCCACCTTGCTCACTCTGTTGCACCCACACTGGCTTCTTTGGCATTTCTTGAACATATCAGGCATCAGGGCCTTTGGTATGGCTGTTCCTTCTGCCCAGAATGCTGTTCCCTTGGATGTCTGTATGACTAAGTCCCTCACTTCCTTCAATTCTTTGCTCAAATGTCATCTACTGTCCACCCTGTTTAATGCTGAATACTGCCACCTCCTTCTGTATCACTTTTGACCCCTTATCCTACTCTACTTTTAGTGTTTTCCATGGATCTCAAACATGTCTTAGGGTACTCTATAATTTGTTTATTGTTGATTGTTTAGAGTTTCCCTCTGATAGAATGTAATCTCCCACAAGGACTACTAGTATTTTACATGCCCATAAATGTGATTAGCACATATTTGATTCTCAATAAATATTGTCCAAATTAATGAATTATGAGTTCTAAGTTTTCCTTTGGCCTGAAGAATCTTCTGATTTTAGTTCTGCTGAGAAAATCCCAAGTGCCTCAGTGAATTGCTCATCTCTCCCACAAGGTGGCAGTCTTTGCCATCAATACCGACTCCTGTAGCCTCAAATTTGAGAACTACTTGAGGTAAACTTCCTGTTTTCTTTGGGCCAACACAACCTGCCCTGCAGGACTTGTCAGCAGGAAAATTCATCGAATGTGTGCAATTGCCCCTCGAGATCTAAGTGCTTTTAGGATTTAGGGTGTGTGAGCTTTCCCTGGAGAACAACACATTATGAATGTGATGTTGCTTTACTGACAGGGACTTGAAATATAATTGCTAGTGGGAAGGGTGTAAGTTTAGTGTGAGAGGACAGCATAGTGTCATGAACCCTGAAGTAGCTGACAACATACCACCTGGATTTAACCACCAAATATATCTGCTTTTCCACCCTAGCATGGATGTCAGAGCATAAGACTTTAACCCTTTCTGCCCCATCTCTCTCGCCCCATTCACTGTATACATTGCCTGGAAATAACTGTGCCCCATTCTGGTCTTCGACTTATCATGTTGGGAAATGACAACCCCTCTGGGGTCTGAGGGTCTCACTTCTGTTAGGAACAGCCTCGTTATGAGACTAGTGCATTGAGTTTAAATTTCCTAAGGGAGGCAGCATTGTCGGAACTAATCAAATCGCCTCACACCTGCCAGAATGGCTACCATGCACCGATCAACAAATGACAAGTGCTGGCGAGGATGAGGAGAAGAGGGAACCCTAGTACACTGGGAATGCAGACTGGTGCAACCACTATGGAAAATAGTATGGAAGTTCCTCAAAAAATTAAAAATGGAGCTGCCATTTGACCCAGTGTCCCACTACTAGGAATATATCCTAAGCCCAAAACACCAATATGCACCCCTGTGTTCATAGAAGCATTATTTATAATAGCTAAGATCTGGAAACAGCCCAAGTGCCCATCAGTAGATGAATGGATAAAAAAGCTGTAGTACATTTACACTATGGAATACTATGCAGCTGTAAAAAAACAAGGATCTCTTACCCTCTGAGACAACATGGATGGGCCCAGAGAGTATTATGCTAAGTGAAATAAGCCAGTCAGAGAAAGACGAATATCACATGATCTCACTTATATGTGGAATCTAAGGAACAAAAACTGATGAACAAAATAGAAAAAAAAGAGAGAGAGGGCGACTCCTGGAGGATAGGGTAAGTGAGGAATCGTCTGGAGTCTTTTGGAAGGAGCAGAGTAGTAGGAAGGGGAGGATAGAATATTGACCTAGAATCCTGACATTTGTGCTCAGCCCACACTGAAAGCAGAACACTGCTATTAGGCTAAGACTCCAGCTCAGCAGGAAAACTTACTAACAAATGGAGACTTTCAGATGAATAAGGGTGGGCTTTCTGGTTCTTTGCAAGAAGAATGAGCACTCATTGTAGGGATCCATGGGGTCAGGGACAGTTCAGTTCAAAAATGTTAGAAAGGACTTACAGGATTTGGGCTTGTTTTATGAAATGTTAGAGGAAATTTCCAGGAGATTGGCTTTGCATGGATGCTGCCAGGAAGCAGAAGGGATGGGGGTAATTCTGTGATCGGTGTCAAAACTAATCAAATCAGCTAGGCTGGAGGAATGGAGCAGAGTTGAAGCTGTTATTGGCAAAGAAGCAGCAGGCACTATATTTGCTACAATAAACAGATGTTTGGTCATATTTGTGTGGTTTGGACATTGTTTTTACCTGTAGATATTGCTGTCTATTGTAGTCACACAATGACCATATCTGATGTTGGTGTCCTTAAATTATGTTCAGTAGAAGATTATCAAGGCCACCTGGCAAGTGCCAGAGGCTGTGTTTCCCTTTTTCATCTCCAGTATCTCCACATACCACCTTGCGCACTCTAGGTCCCAGGGAGGAGGGAGAGGCAGCTGGCTAGTGATGTCGTTACTTAATTTGGGAAGAGGGACAGTCCTGGGGAAAGAAGGAAGGCAAGTGAGCTGGTCTAGTCTCCTTGTCAACAGGACTTCCAGGTAGATCCACTAATGACATTTGCTAGAACAAAGAGACCTGTCTCTGTGTCTTGAGTACCCTTCGCAAGAGGCCCTTGGTTCAAGGATTACTCATTGAAAACAAATTCAGAATCTGTAGACATGAGTTCCCGGGAAGCCATGCAAAGTGCAGAGCTCTCTGGGGAATACAACGGAGAAGTTCCATCACTTCAGTCCCTTTGGCTGTGTGAGGAGCCTGACACCACCTCACTGGGTGACTGGTCTATTTTTCTGGGCCAGGCAGGTGTATCCCATGTAGAAAGGCAGGCAGGATCCAGGAGGGATGTAGGATGTGGTGCCTTTTCCTTTCTCTGTCTGAGCCTCTCAGTTACTTGTCTCCTTGGCATTTTAAAGTTTGAGTCTGGGTATGATCTGTGATTTGTGAGAGTGCCATTTGACAATGAGTCTTGCTAAAGGAAGTCTTTAAAGTAGAGAGAATACTCCGCTGGAAGACCTCCGTGTCACTACGCCATCCCAGCCTTTCTAGTCAACTGTTGATGCTTTCTATTGAGTTCTTTATAGCAGTGATGTCATTTTTCATTTCCTCTTGGTTCTTACACATATTGTTGAATTTGTCTTCCATTCTTTTCATCCACCTTATGGCCATTTCTCTGAATTGTTTCTCTGACAGGTTGCTTGCCTCGATTGCCTCCATTTCATTTACTTCCTTTTCTGGTGATGCCTGTTTTTCATTCATATGCGGGCTGTTTCTTTGTCTCCCCATGATCTCTCTTCTCCAGGTGTTTGGTTATGTAGTTCTCTCTCTGCTGCGTTGATTTAAATGCACAAAATACAGCACAACAAGGCACAACACACAAGGCACTGAACACAAATGTATTCACAATACTAATAACCCCAAATAAAGGTGACCACCAGAGCAAAGAGAATTAGGGGATAAGGAAGAAAGAAGAGAAAAAAAAGAGAAAAAGAAAAGAAAAGGAGTGCAAAAATGAAGTTTGGAAAAGGGAAAAAAAAGTAAGAGAGAAAAGAAAGAGAATGAAATAGAAGAGGGGAAGAAACTATTTATATGGGGAGAAAACTCCAATAGAACAGCCACTAATCCCAACAAATTCCCGCAACAGATCCCTAGAGATGAATGCAAACTACAAACAACAACTAATATCAAGCAAGGCGAGGGAACACAGAAGCAAAAAAATAACTGGGGGGAAAAAAGCCAAGAGAAAAATAAAAAGCAAAAGCAAAACAATCTCACAAACAAGCATAAAAAACCCCAATATACTCAACAATCAAGCAAACAACAACAAAACAACAGAGAGAAAAAAAAATTGGATAGTGAAGAAAGAGAAGAGAGAGGTGTATATGGATTTAGAGCAGGGGATTGGAAATTAGATATATAAGTAGGGTGAAATAAAAATATGGAACGCTTCACGAATTTGCGTGTCATCCTTGTGCAGGGGCCATGCTAATCTTCTCTGTATTGTTCCAATTTTAGTATATGTGCTGCCGAAGCGAGCACGCCATCCCAACCCTTACTTCACATCATTAGGCCTTGAGAAGTGGGTGGGGAACAATGCTAAGTCTTGCTTGGTTATTGTCTTTAACTGGTTGAGGGATGAGAAAAAGACACTGCATAGTCAAAAGATGCGGGGAGGGCAACCAAGGGCGCTTGGGCCTGAGGTTCCCATGCTCTAAGACATTCCATGGTTCTCAAATGTTTGGTTTAATTGCTCAAGCAACTTAATAAGAACATGAAAGTGTTGTTTTGACCCCTGAGTGTAATATATGCTTATTATAAAAAGTATGAACGTGAGGTTAGGAAGCAATTCTTATATACCTAGTAACTAAATATAGCTATCTTTATAACATGGTCTAATTACTATGTTTTTTTTTCCCTTCAATTTTTAAAAATTGGTGGTGATCAGACCATATTTTCATTTAAAAATTTAACCCTTCTTTTTGGATAATTCATGCATCCATTTTTGTATTGAACCAACAATAAAGAAAACTATAAGGCAAACGTGTAAGTTCCCCTTATTCCTCTTCCCAGAGACAACCCCAGTTACCAGGGTGCTACTCAGCCTTTCTTCTATTTTCTGTAAGTTGAAGTCTACTTTTCTCACTCAGTGGAAAATAACCACTCACCAAGCTATCCCAAGCTGTGTATAAGCACATCGTTCAAAGGCTGCTTTATAGTCCACTGGGCAGAGGCACCCTAGGAAACCTTCCCTCCTCCTTGGCTGCACATCTCTACTCATTCTGGACCCCATCAAAGGAAGCAAAGCCAGAGAGTGGTCAAATAGAAACTCACAGTGGTTACAAATATAGATGGATTTTCCATGTCACAGCAACTGGAGGAGCAAACAAAGGCAGATCCTTTTCAAAGTGAAGATACTGAGTCACTCAGCCAAGGCCTTTTATTGATCCCTGTTTCTGTCCTCTGTGGTAGAAAATTAGAACGTGTTCTACTGTTTATTGTGTTCTCATATTTTAGTGCCTCGAGCAAGTCACCAGTGCTGTAACTGTAATTAATTCTGTTCTTTCTCTGTCCTGCACTGTGATATGAGTGGTTAAAGGGTAGAAATAGTACATACTTATCTTTACAGCCCTGTGCCCATTGTGAGGCTCTAATGGGCTCGGGGTGAATATCTACACTAATAAAAGAGAAACATGCAAGTTGGTGTCACTCCACTACACCCACCAGCCAATCAGATGATATGTAAATTAACCCAACAAAGATGGCAGTTAATTTGCATATGCAGGCAGAAAGCGAAGACTGAAGACAACGTAGAAGGAAGCCAAGTGCTGCAGAAGGGAGCGAAGCTGCAGGGAAGCAAGCAGGGCAGCGGAGATGGGAGGGAAACAAGCTGGTGGTGGAGGCGGGAGGGAAGCCCACCTCGGTGAATTTCGCTCCCTTCTCTGCTTCGCTCGGGCAGCAGGAAGCCCTATTCTTGCAGGAATCTTCCTGCAATGGGCCTCTAGTTTGTGGAATAAAAGAGTGGGTGGAAGAAGCAACCCAAGTGTCATGACAGATGAATGGATAAACCAATGTAGTATGCACCTACAATGGAATGTTACTCGACCTTTAAAAGGCAGGAAATCATAGCACATCCACAACATGGAAGAACCCTGAGGACAGCATGCTCAGTGAAATAAGCCAGACACAAAAAGAAAAATACCTTATCTGAGGTACCTACAATAGTCAAATTCATGAGGCAGAAAGTAAACGTGTTATTATCCCCTTTTATAGATGAAGAAACTGAGGCTGGAGCAATTGAATAGCCTGTCTTGGAAGGCGATGCTTTCCCACCACCAGGGGCTATTTAAAGGGGACCTGGAGTGAAAATTTCTATTTCAGACTGTTTTCTCCTGTGGGGCCCACTCAGTTTTCCAGAGTGATTTTTCAAAACAAAAATCAAATGAAGCCACTTCCATGCTTAAAACCATCCAATGGCTTCCCATGATAATTAAAGTACAATTTGAAATCTTTTCATTGGTCCCAAAGGCCCAAATCATCTGCCTCTCAATTATTTTTTTGACTTGATTTCTCACCATACCACACCTTCCCTTGTTTCTTTACACTGCAGTGATGCTGTTGATCTCTCAGTTCCTCAAAATCAGCAAGGTTTTTCTGCCTCAGGACCTTTGCTCGTGCAGGACCCTTTGGCTGGAATGCACTTTTCCCTATCCTTTAGTCTCTGCTACATGGTCTGCTCCTGACCAGCCTCCCTAGAGTA
>NW_005871415.1:465760-467262 GCF_000147115.1 Myotis lucifugus
ATATTTCCCGGGGGGGGGGGGGGGGGGCGGAAGGGGGCAGGTAACTATGCTCCAAAAGTATGTTCGAAATCTAATTATTCATGCTTCACTCTATTTTCCATGTTTTATCTCACAGACATAAAGACTGCGGCCAGATAGGGAAGGCATTCACGAATGCGTTTCTTTCCAAGGATCCTTGTAACAGTTCAGAGCAAGACTACCAGCTGCTGCTGAAGCTGACCAATCAAACCACACCCTGTCACACGGTAACTAGGTCAAGTTCTTGGTTTTAAAACTGAGGCTGAAAGCCAGAGGGAAGAGGTCACAGGACCAAAGATTGACCAGGATGAGGGAGGAGGGAAATCTGGACAAAAGAATGTAGGTGTGGCCCGAACTGGTTTGGCTCAGTGGATAGAGCGTCAGCCTGCGGACTGAAAGGTCCCAGGTAATATTCCGACCAAGGGCATGTACCTTGGTTGCGGGCACATCCCCAGTAGGAGGTGTGCAAGAGGCAGCTGATCGATGTTTCTCTTTCTCTCTCATTGATGTTTCTAACTTTCTATCCCTCTCTCTTCCTCTCTGTAAAAAATCAATAAAATATATTTTAAAAAAAGAAAAGAATGTAGGTGTGGTTGGCGGGGATGGAGTTTATGGGGCTCATGGGAGAATAGGATGTGAGTAGGATTTAGGGCATTGGGGGAAGGGAGGTAAGAGAGAGAAATGGGATCACCCAAAGAGGAAAGGACACTTGGTTAAAAATCAGGCAAAACAAACAAACAAACAAAAACAACAACAACAAAAAACCCCAACAGGAAACCCAATCCAAACCAAACAAAAAGAACCCAACTTTAGCTAATTACAAAACTCTCCCTGACCTCTGGTGATAAGAACAACAACAAAAACAAAACAGCAACAACAAGACAACCGCCACTTTTGCACTTGCCATCCTGTGAAACAAGCAGATCTGGTGCTACCCTGCCCCCCCTATTTCACCAGTGAGAAAGTGAATCCTGGGGGGTAGGTGACCAGTTGAAATGGCATGAGATTTGGAGCCTGGGTTTTAGTACTTTGAGTGAATCTCTTCTGAAGTCAGCACTGGCGGTGAAAATTCAACCTGCCCCCAGTCATCTTTGTGAAGCCCTTAAGCTGGATGACAGCCTCTCCTCCTCCCAGGGCTAGAGCTGGAATTCCTGGAGCAGGAGACCTCACCCAAAAGAGATGCCCGGTACACAGACACCTGGGTGACACTGTTGAAGGAGAGACTGTGCACCAGGCATGGGACAGAGCACTTTATTTGCATTGTCTCATTTAATCCTTCAGCATCCAAGAGCTTCTTACAATTATTTTTGTTACCATTGTACAGATGGGGAAAGTGAGGTTTTGGGAGGCTGTGGGTGTCCCAGGTCAGACAGCAAATCAGCAGCGATGCTGGGCTTCAAACCACACTCTCCACAGCCTCCGAGTTTGAGTAAATAGATTCATGGAGCTGAAGAGCATTCTGAAATTTGATTGTTTGTACCTTA